>NW_018408799.1:15603-55614 GCF_002113885.1 Mizuhopecten yessoensis | reverse complement strand
TGTGTGTGTGTGTGTGTGTGTGTGTGTGTGTGTGTGATACGATTATATACAATTATCACTCTCCTGTACATCATTACTCTGTTTAACCTGGTAATATGTATTTATATTGTGTTTTGTATCTTATAAGTAGTAAGGCTTAATTAGAATAAACTAATTGAAACGAATTGAGTTCCACACTGTCTACGCTATTTAATGTAAGTGTTGCAAATTACTTTAAATATCGAATTTGATACCTACCACTTAATTAGCTTTTAGACGTGTCTCCTATGACAGTTGGTCCAATCTAGATGGGGTATTCCTACCTTGTATTTCTAGCAAATATTTAACGATACAAGGTGTCTGATTGCTATTGACATATCTTTCCCAAAGTCTGACAACCTTGCCGCTGTAATGTATTACGGTACTCTCTAGTTGAAATAACCTTTAATATTACATCATCTATGACAGTTTGAAGTCGTACATTTTCAAGGTATAAAAGTTTATAGTTTCCTCTCATTTGACTGTATTTTAATACTGAAATGTAAACAAAAGCTTAATTCAAAAAACAAAATCAAAGAAATTATTGGGGAATTGCACAAAATAAAGATTTACATGGTGACCTTTGAAAGAGAAAAGGAAGACCAAGGGTTTCAGAAGAGTAAGCGTGTCCTGCTTTCTTATCGAGATCCGTCACGTATATATATATCAAGTCCAAGTAACAAAACGTTTTTAAAAGAACTTAGGCGATAACAACAAACCACTTGGCGCACTTACGAATATTCCCGATTTGACAACCTGTACAATGTTTTTAATATTTATTATTTGTAACTTTCAACATGAAGTGTCAAAAGAAAGGGGTTCGGTGAATTTATTTAAAGTGTTTGTTACTATTGTATATAAAGCGGTTTAAAGATGAAAAGAAAGGGGTTCGGTGATTTTATCTAAAGTGTTTGTCAAAGCATGATATAAAAAATCGATACGTATAGTATTAATAAATGTTATGTAATAAAGATTTTTGAGAAAATAATGTGAAATGTGCATACGTTCACGTGTTTTTCCCCTTCTAGTTCGAAGAGTGATCAATACCTTTGCCATTAATCAAACGGGTTTTAAAAGATTCAAAATGGGTATTTTTGTCATATGATCATATAAATTAGAATGGAATATAAGATGCTGTTGGAACCATTTTTTCAGTCCTTATAATAAACTTTTAACGTGCTAATATAAATGTTACAACAAGGTGCTTTAAACACATACCCGTATCGGGTGACTTAACACGTAATAGAAAAACAGCAGATACATTGTATCACACTGTGGCACGGTACACAACCCAGAGGTATTTTGTTTGTATTATTTTGTTTGTTGTACAAGTAAATTTGATTCCGTCTACTTATGGCCGTAGATGTAACGATGACATAAGGAGGACGCAAGCACGCACGCACGCTCCTACGCACACTTGGCCATGAACATAACTGTTTTGATAATGCTCATTAATATATCTTGCTTATTTCGATGTCATTACTGTAACAGCTAATGACTATGAATAGAAGATACCGCCATGTTAAAACACTTTAGTTTTGTTTTGTTTATTTAGTCGTAATCTCCATTCTTTTTAGCATGTTTTTTCAAAGTGAGATTAAGAATACATGACATATATTTTTCGTTCTGATTTTCGCGATGTTTAACGGAAAAATGTATTTATTCGAAGCTAACGACTTTTATTTGGAATTAAAAAAATACAATTTATTTTCGCGCAATCCAGAGAAGTTATTAGAATAGTTTTACGAAATTACAAACATTTTAAGGAGGCATAAATAAAAGGGAAAATATCGTAAACAATTGATGACACAATCACAATTAAAAGGCGACACATAAATGAATAACGACAACCAAGGGTGCACTGAATAACAACAGAGAAATTATGAATCTGTACAACAATGCGTGAGAAATCAGGTGAGATAAGGTTTGTCGATAAAAGGATTTCTAATAAATCTAGAAAAATAGGTCGTTCACCAGTGGTTAAGAAATCCATAGTCTAATCAGCCTAAGGGTCAATATCATGATGTTTGATTGCGCAATCACATGATCTTTTATTTACTTCTTCTATTTGTTAATTAGATGTTAGTCCAGACGACCCTTTGGTATTCGTCAATGAAACCCTGGTAATAAATTGTACCCTGACATCACCAAACGATGACAGTAACTCTTCCACGCTCTACTTCATACACGAACACACACCAGTGAATCAGAGCTACCACGAGGTTGTTGACAATGGAACCTTGACATTCCGGAAAGTGGCGGAGTTAACCGATGCTGGAAATTACTATTGCCACCGTAGGGACATCAGTGGTGTAATGGGACTTGTCGGAGGACAGCAGTTGGAGGTTGACTGTAAGTACCAATGTGTAAGTCACACTTGAAAGAAAATTATTGCTATACAAAACTAAATAAACTAATTATTTTAGTAAACTGATGGAACTTATTTTAAATTTTAGTTTAAGAAATTAATGGAATTAAACGAAATAACAAAACTAACTATGCAAACTTACTATTCTTACCGTGATGGTAAATTAATGGAACTGACTAATAATTTGTTTGTGTTTTACGGTCTATTAACAGCTATGGTCATTTAAGGACGTGCCAGGTTTTAAATCTAATTAATGACTAATGAAATCTCTTTGTAACTTACTAATAAAACTAACATGATTATCTAACTAAACTAACGGAACTATCTAAATTAATGCACTATATAAATTCAACCAGGAGAATGTTAACATTATAATAAACACAACTACTTTAGTAAATTAACGGACAGAAGTGATTAATCAGATTAATGGCGCTAGGGCTAATAATACCAATAAACTTATACAATCAAAATTTAAATTGCCGTACTGTTTTTTGAACTATTGAAAAAAAAAAAAAAAAAAAAAAAAAAAAAAAAAAANATAACCCACCTACACTATAACTACTTAAACTAACGGAACTAAGTCATAACCAATGTACATTATGTTACTAATAGCAAGACTAGCATACAAAATCAAACTAGTGTAACTGGCTTATACATTTTACACAACTAACAAATTAAAACAAACAAACGGAACGTCCTATAAAAACATTCTTCCTGTCTATTAAAACTTGGCAATGAAATAATTACTTATGTTTTCGCAGATTCACGTTATCGGAACAATTTACATTCATATTTTAAAACATGTTCTTGCGTTAAAATTTGAAAAAAATATCTCCCTTTAATTAGGTTATCAACAATGATAAATGGACTATCAGTCCTCTAGGTTGGCCATAACCTTGCAGCTGGAATATTTCTGGCACGGTTATCGTGAAAAACCCGTTTTATCTGTGCCAAAAGTAAAGCTATATCGTTAATAACTGGTTTTATAGGCATCGTTATTTTTCTGTTCCTCTACATACGTTTTGGAACACTTCGCACACGATCTGCATTTATCATTTGATCTTTGGTACCACAGCTGATTCGTGAACTGGCAAAATGGGCGTACAATTTTTGCTTTGTAAGGCTACAGGCACCGAACTGTCAAATTTCCAAATAGGTGCTTACTAACGCGTTTATAGTTATAATTTCTTGTAATTCATTTATCAACAATAATTTCTCTATCATTAGATGAATATCTTAAAAGTCAAACTACTACCTCTCTCTTTCTGCTTTGTAGTCTAAAAAAATAACACCCTTCTCTCTTAGTCCAAAATATCTTTAAACAAAAACAACAACAAAAAGACAAAAGAACTATATATAAGTAAGTATTTTCTGCCCTTTTGTTCTTCCTTTCTCGCCACACATTCGCTCATGCATAACGTGAAGTACATGTAGATATGGTGTGTCGTGAACGGATTGGATCTAATTACTCGTTGCACCTCCGTTCAACGGGTTGTTTCTATCAATGCTTGAGATAGGTCTTAAATAGATAATAAAAAAACATCAAATGTCCACGTGAAGTAAGTAAGTATAGACAAAAAAAACATCTAACGACCGACTTTAAAAAAACAAGCTGCTTCCACCCTCTACGGGGCTCAAATCTGAAGGGCCCTGTAAAGTGTGAAAACAAGTTGTTTTTAGTCGGTCATTATATTTATATATATATATATTATCTTATCTTTTCTATAAATAAATTATATGCTCTTAAACATTTTCTAGATAAAGTATCAACTGATTTTGACAAAAGCTCAAAACATTGTCGTACCATCAAAACACCTTTAAGAAAATGCAATAAGTTATATCGAATTCCTACAGCTAGTGTTTTCTTTATAACACGACCCACGTATTTTCCAATACGTTGAGTGTATTTTTCACCTTGCTGGTGACATCGAAGAAATGAATGCCATTTATCTGGTATTGTCATATAATCAAACCCAGCACACAGTGATAAAACCTGTTGACAAGTATTTGTGTTTTACGTTTTAATGGTTTAAGTTCAAGCAAAAGGTAGACACATGTTTACACTTGACCTTTGCAATATCAGAGAGTCATGTGTTAGTTATCTCTGTATTACATTATTTGGTTGCTGTGCTGTTCAATGATATCAAAACCAAACACTGTAAAACCACTAATGTTCGTGGGTTTTTAATTTCGGCGATTCAATTGGAACTCTTCATCCACAAATTCTTAAGTCCACGAAGTAACTACAGGTTTGACATGAAAGTATTTCTTGTACTATTATTATACTGCCAGCTTTATTAGGTACTAGCAATCCACGAATTCATGTACCCACGAAATGGTGTTAACTTTAACAAAACGACGAAATTTGGGACCCACGAAAGTATCTGATTTGAAAGTGTAGTTTCCATCAATAATAATTCGTTTCATTCCGGCGATAGGATCAATTCTGAGTCAAATTTGATTTGAATTCCAGATGAACCACAAGAGGTGACAGAACTTCAGTGTATTTGGTATAACTGGAAGGACGGACTAAAGTGTAGCTGGGAACTTCCCGCCTACAATATGAGGAATATTGAGGTCCAGCTACAGTGGTGAGTTGAGGGTTATCATTCTGTAAACAGTGGTTACTTTCGAAGGTATACCTCGAATCATTGTTTACTTTATCAACAAATAACGTATAACGAGAACAAGGAATAATATCATTTCACACATGACATTAAATGTGACATAGACAAATGTTAATTTTATTAAGTGCTGCCTCTAGAAGAACTTTTTCTGTACAAACGTTTCAAGTACCTATATAGGAGACGAAGGAAGTCGAACCTTCGCCTACAGACCAATCTGGATTCAAACTACAGACGATATGTTTCTTTATTCCTCTTGTTTACAAACGATAAACTCTTATTATTGGTGTCTCTTTGGCATTTGTATCACGCCAGACTTATTTGACAGTGTGAGACGCCTAGCTGTCGTGTTCAGGGTATAACTAGACAGGTGATGACCCCTAAACGTATTATCTTCGTTCTGTTTACGGCTATTCACACATTGTTAATAAGCAAAATTAGCCCGACATATTTTTATGCGCCATGACGTCATAGGTCAAAATCTGAAATTGACAATAACTCAAACAAGCGTATTCGGCATGTACACAAAAACACTCCCTGACAACTTTCGGATATCCTCGATAATCTAGGAGTTACACTCACTGACGCTCTCTACACCCCCTGGGATATGTGCATGTCATAACAAAATTGAAGGCACGCAACCAGCTATTTGATTGGTGTAAGGTAAAATAAAACCTTTTGTTCGCATACAGAGCCTTCGATTTTACCATTACATATTCCAGGGGTGTAGAGAGCGAAAGTGAAAGTAACCCATGGAGTATCAGGGATGGCTCTCGGGAACTGGACTCATTTGCTTTCTACTTTGGCTGTTGTCTTGAGTAACCATCTACGTGTTGGGATCGGTCTCTGTCGTTGGTATTAAACGTCCCTAGCACTTCTAGTCCCTTCTCTCCCGTCCCTTGTTCGTCTCCCCTTATCTCCTTTCTAGGTTATATTTATACCCGATTATAATCTATTGGTACGTTCATAGGTGGTCAGTTGTGACTATCAGCTCATATCTATGTAATCGTGGATTCACCGATATACGTAATCAAATACACAACGTCGTATCACTGTACTGTGTTACATGTGGTTTCTCAACCTGAGTGATCCGTATTTGTCTTTCCGAATCAACAGTATCATTATTGCATATTATCTATTATGTAATCTCACGTTTTAAGATCGAATGGTCTCCTTTCTGAGTGTAATATTTCAAAGCTTCTAAGCATTTGTTGTTACTTTTCCATTTTGACCTCTGGTGTGTTATGTAATATGGTGTGATAAGTAGGACGTGATGTCGCATCCGGTAAATGCATGATATTGGTTGTTGAATGTACTCGTAGGCCGTTGAAAGCCGCATAAATGGATATTTATTAATCATTTTTTGTAGTACTTGCTTTTAGTAGATTGTAGTTTCCAGCGATCAAAAGAATAACTTGAAATGTGGTATCAAAGACAATGATTGATCTTGCTCACCTGAAACACATGGCGAAGAAGCCACTAGGTTCATGGTGCTGGTTTTAGCCATTTTATATAGTAGTAGTATTATTGTAGGATGATGGTGTTCTCAGGTTTTGTTTTCTTACCTCCCTTCCCGCTAGATGTCTGTTACCATTAGGGAATCGCGATACAAATTGATGAGATATTCAACGACCTATCATGTTGCACTATTAATGCAGGTATAATGGCGTGACCGGCCAGTGTCCCAATATGAGCGTAGACATGACGTCATGCACCTTCGATCCATCAGGTGTCTCCCTGGATACATCAGAATGGTACTTCAAAGTCAATGTAACCAACACCAGACGTAAAGTGTCCGCCATCGGTCCTTATATTACAAAAATCCCGGCCGAAAATGGTACGTCATTTTAAGTATATCATATTTTCACATGACGAATTTTTTTTTTGTGTTGTAAGAAAGTGTAACAGTTAAATTTCTTTCTCGATTTATCTTTTTCAAGCAATATTTTATTAAGTAAAAAGGTAAATATGTTCGTACATGGGAACAGCAATTTGTGTATACAAACGGCGCAATGTCATTTTGAACACCTCGCCCCGATTACAGTTCCTTTCATCAAAGATTACCGAATCGCCCGAGGTGTTACGAATGGGCGTACTATAAGAGCACATTGTTTCATGTTTTCTTATTTCAGCGAAACCTAATAAAGTAGACAGGTTTGGTTACAAGTATACAAACGACAGCTCGTGTGTTCAGCTGACCTGGATATATGACGTCTTTATCAGTCGCTCGAGAAAGAAACAGTTTCGAGTCCGGTACTGGTCCTCGGCCTTACAACACGAGGTAGGGAAATATGTAGTCAAGATATCCGCCCCCACGTAGGGCAGGTTTATGTTTGATTTACTATGATTCAATATGACTTTAAAAATAAGTCAATTATTGTCACGTGTCTTTCATTATAAATTGATCCCTCTCTTGAAGCTGATAAACACCACACATTCGTTTTGTACAAATACAATAAGGTGGAGCAAGAACATGCTGAAGAATGAGTTATTCTAAGGTCATCTTAAATCAGCTGTGCCGATTGCTTGTGATTGAAGAGTTGGGAATCACTTGGTTAAGATTAACTGTAAGGAGTTAACGGTGTACTTTTGTTTCGGTGGTATGTTACCTTGGACGGACCTTTGATGTAGGATGTAACTGATGTTAATGGCATCGATCCCCTTGTTGGCAAATTCCACTTTCATAAAACTCCGCGTTACCAGAGAGTCTTGACTATCAGCTAGAACAGACTTAAAGAGTCGAACTTGTACTACTTCCCCAATGAACTTTTCAAGTCTCTAAGCTAGTTTACAAATGTCATCAGGAGCAGTTTTAGTAGAGTACTCTTGTAAAGATCGTAAAACAGAGAGAGGAAGCGAATACAGTGTGGCTCGAAAACAGATTGGCTTACCATTCTGTTTCGATGTAAAAAAAGAGGTGGTTTTACTACCAAGATTCAGCAGTATGTGTCGCATGCAAATGGGCTAGGAAAACTTAACGAAAGATATTTTATTCCGGACATTGAAGACATGTTTTGGTCGTACGACCTATATGAGCACGTTCAGCTTTATTTCCCTAGCCAGACCTTTCTGGAGCGTAACACACATAAAGGTGATTGCATCTTTTAAAATTTGGTAATAGGTACGGTAAGCCAAAAATGAATTACACTGCTCATCGGTGATGCGAGGGGTCAATCCAAATTGGATTTAATTAATGTTGAAACAGAGTGGGGCTTGAGTAAAAGCTCCCTGATTGATGAATTTTAAAAGTTAGAGGAGTACTGGTTAATTTAAAATTATTTCTTTTTGTACTCAGAGTTGGCTCTTCACTTTGGTTGTCTAATAATTAGAATTATGATAATAAGACATTACAATTCATAAAGATATTGTTAATTTATTATTATTATTTTCCCTGTTCTATATCGTATAGATCAATATGGTGCTTGGCACCGAGCCATTCATCATTGTACATTTTTTTTAATTTTATTTTTTAATGTTTTCCCTCTCTATTTTTTAAAAATTTTCGTTATCAGAATTTCCCCTTTTTATAGACATATTTTTTAATTTAAAATC
The DNA here is from genome assembly GCF_002113885.1 of Mizuhopecten yessoensis. Lineage (NCBI taxonomy): Eukaryota > Metazoa > Mollusca > Bivalvia > Pectinida > Pectinidae > Mizuhopecten > Mizuhopecten yessoensis. Next base: position 47,052 of record NW_018408799.1, on the reverse strand, counting down.
ATATAGATTTTGTAGTGTTAACGTTGAGGTTATGTTGGATTGTCTTTCATAATACAGGAATTGGTCCATGACGATGGTGATGGGGGTTTGATGGTTTGCGATCTCGACCCCGACACCCTTTATACGTATACCGTGGACGTGAGAGCGGTCAAGTCTCCCTTCTACAGTGACCCTTTCACCATATCGGTCAAAACTGACCAAGACGGTAAGAACAATGGGTCATAACCCCTGTGTAACTAATAGTTATGAAAACAAGAAACACTTGCACGTCGTCAACATGGAGAAGTCGCTTTGGTATACCTATGGTTTAAGTTACTGTAACAATCTCCACTCATGCTGAACTGTTCGACTATATTTTACTGTTTATATCAAAATGTGTTCCCTGTAGTAATTTCAAAGCTAAACTTTTCAACAAATTTATGATATTTTCCCAGCACCCAAAACGTCATTTTTGATTATGGTAAGATTACCTTAAAAACATCACTTAAAACAAAACACCGCATGTCAACGATAAATGTGTCATTAATAGTTTATATGATACACTAAGTCTTCAATGTAATGTGTATCGCATACGTTTTCTTTTACACACAGTTCCACTTACGGCTCCGGTTCTCCGCAAGGGGGCGTATCATCGAACTAGCGTCAGTTGTTTGCTTGACCAAAATGGATATCATGACGTCACGATATACTGGAAGGTGGGGTATTGAACTTGAATCTTCACAATAGTCTGACTTTTCGATTTAATTTTTTTATATGATACACTTAGGTTGGAAATAAGTTGTAATCGAATTCTTGTCCGTGATATTTTGGTTATTTTTTATGCGTTATACAGCTTGGTGTTAATAGGTCATGAACTGACGCATATCCGCATGCACGCGCCGTATTCCTCGGCAATCGCCATATCCTTTTAACTAAAATCATCTCAGACAAAATGGCACCTCAGTTACAGTCGTTTTGTGACAAAGCTAAATAATAATATGGCATTGTACTAAATTGTTTACAACGTATAGTGTTTAATAAGGTTATCCATATCCCTTTTCCCATTTCCTACCCCGTATCAACCAGAAACCTTCATATACTCCTGGGTCAAAACAACATGCATTGCTTACATAATACGGCAGTCGTATGGAAGATGAATTTGCACCATTGCCTATTGTTTTATAGTCGCATGTAAAATAAAATGGCGTCACTGTATATATTTGGTTGTCGTCTGCTAAATGAGATACCTTCACTGTTTGTTTGAGAACTTTCGTATTGGTGTTAATTCTAATCAATCTACTGCAGAAAATACAAAGGAAACAAGCCCGTGGTGATATCGTTCGTTACACTGTGAAGTTCTCGGAGGCGAAAACAGCGAATGAGAACGAAATCAATGTAACAGCTTACCACACAGAGGTCTATTTCCCGGGTACCTCGTTGTCGGGTATACTGAGACTGAAGTGCAACGCTACCTATGTCATCACGCTACAGGCGGCAACAGAGAAAGGGTTGTCAAAGACTTGGTCATACCTGCGGATTCCCTTCTTTACCAGACAAGGTATTGTTTGCTCACTGACTAGTATTAAACATATATCTCAGGAGGTCAAACTCTGTAAAACTTCATGTAAGCCTTCTGTTTCAATAGACGTTTAGATCAATTTAGATGTTCACCTTTTTGGCCGCTTGCATCACCGACAAGTCTTAGAAGGACGGAATAGCTGTATAGAGCAATGTAATAGCATATTTAACATAATATATCTATTACCAAATCCTATAAATTCAATCACACGTGTCAGTGTGGATATCTTTCGTTCATCTAACAACTTAACCCTTTCACCCCTATGTAACCTTAGTAGACTCTACCATGCATTGATCTGGAAGAGTCAATTATGAAAGGGTAAATTGAAGGCCTCATACAAAAGAGCAGGTACTTACACCTTCTGGTAGTCTTGTTACATCTCCACAAGGGAATACTTAAAGTAGTTTGAAGGTGAAGGCAAGTTTACTGAAAGACAAGGTTGATCGTGTTAGTTAGCAAATGATGCAACGTCAAAACATGTCTATACGGGGCTTGTGCTATCCACGTTAAATTTTCGAAACTTTTTAATAAAGGGAAAGAGGACGAGTTGAATCTGTGGAAGAACACATGTATTGTTTGGTAACTCTTACCATTGACTTAAACCGTACACGTACACTAATGGTAAGTGTATTTTTATTATCATCATTTCTTTTTAAAATTCTTGTATACATATTATTCTTTATAATTGTAGGCACCTCTCCTTCCACTGTGCGTGTGGAGGAAGCAGGTGGTGATTATAAGGTGACTTGGGCTGGTTCACAGGCAGTCGGGCTGACAGGTTACACAGTGTACTACTGCCAACGCAAAAACAAAACTCACTGCAAGGTAGGTATTATCAATTAATGCAGATTTGCATTTAGATTCAAATCCCCCCTCTCTTTTCCTCTCTGCTCTTTTCTTTGATCGATCGGATCGAGATCGATGTCGAGAGAGATAGAAAGAGAAGACATTTACATTGAGAGATATATGAGAAGGAAAACATTGACCACAGGTTGTGCTTATATAAGTGCACGTGAAGGCATTCATTTGCGACAAATCCCTGCAATTGTTCATAGATTGATTTGACATTTTTTTTTTCTTTTATATATTTGTGTTTATTTTGTTAACAAACATGCGAATAATAGACGTCCTTATAATAATGTCGAGCAAAAACAACTTTTCGTATTCAGGTCCTTTTAAAACAGATATTTTTGTTATTTGGTTGTAGCAGATATCATAGAATGAAATACCAAACTGTTTAATAGAGCTTAAGCTGGTAAATATGTATAACAGAGCACAGACATTAAGCCCTTTTCTTGTTTAATGGAACATTGCTTAGAGGGAGCTCGTGTCTGTTGACGTGGACAAACTTGACGAGGGTCAAACTACTTTGGTTGTCCAAGACAAAGAAGCCGAGTACTTATTTGGTGTGTCCAGTGACTTCGGACAATTCGGAAGTGGCTTTGATCTGGTCAGCTGTGTTTATCATAAAAACGCAGGTATACAATTATTTAATTGTGCACATACTGTAATTTAAATATCATCTGTACATCAATATTCCATGCGTTCTACATACAAAATGCTGGTAATTTGTTAATTAAGCAATTAGAGTTCTACATAAAGTTCTGTTTCATAGCATACATTGGTTCATTTGTGTAATATTTTATAACTGTGTCTATTAATATGACATTTTACACCTTTGGTTTATCTGCTTCTGCAAGACACACTTGCTGCATTCCAGCTTTTTTCATCCGAGATAGTAAAGTTGTTTTAGGTCTTCATGCTTTTCATCCCCTCTGGCTGCCAGGTTAGAACTATTACACAATGTGTTTGGTGTTTACCAGTGACTAACCCAGTTCCATCTTCGTTTGCATATCATATTGCTTATTATTTATGTATGTTTTGCAGATCTTGGTTCAATATTTTTTCTTGCAATCTTATGTGTAACTGTACCACATGCTCATGAAATGTGATTCGCTTTTTCGGCATTATTCAGGTTATGCTAACATGTCGAATCGCGTTATGTTTATGTACTGGGTCGCGGGTTTGAGACCTACGTGGGACAATTGCCAGGTACTGACTGAAGGTCGTTGTTTTTTTCTCCGGAAACTCCGGCTTTCCTCCACCTCCAAAACCTGGCACGTCCTTAAATGAACACAAAAAAATAAATCGAAGAGAATACAGAAGAGTAATTCTAAAAGTTTCTATAACAAGAGAAGAAGGAAAAAAATCACTTTGCATATATACCCTTGGTAACTGAAGACTACCGTGCACATGCACCCTTGGACACAACTGACTTATTATCTAATTATACCCAATATATTGTAGTACCACCGCCCCCTTCCGGTATCGTGGTCAGCTCTCAGGATCCCGCTCGTGCGATGGTGACGTGGAATCACGTGACATGCTCAGAAAACGCCCCAATTATCGTCAGTTATACAATAAGATGGTATAAAGTTAATGAAGAATTAAACAAAGATGAAAAACCGTATAAAGGTAAGTAGCGATCACATATGTTTCCAATATTGTAGTTTTGTACTTTTGTATGTAGGAAAGGTTTTTTTTCATTATCCATTTTGTAATATATCTCTACCAGGACAAAACACATCTATACCTGCAAATCAATCTGCACTGTTCCTAATGAACGATGTACAATCGGACGGAATGTACTGTGTACAAATCTGCAGTTCTTCCTCCGTTCAACCAGGCCCTTTCTCCGACACGGTCTACGTCACACTGGCCAAAAAAGGTAAGCGAGTCATTTAACAGGGAGATAAATAAATTGTATGCACTATGTTGTTGTTATTAACTATGATATTGCTTATAGAAATAATGTGTTGTTTCAGAAATGGTCATGTTTGTCAGGTTATGACAAACAACTCAAGTTAAACACGATGAGTCTTTATTATGGATTGCTTAAACCTTTTCCTATATTTACAGTAATTAATATTCCATCTAATACCACACATTATTTCATTTGTTATTACAATTGGTGCATCGTTTTTTGTCTGTCACGGTACGTAAACAATTAGAAACAGTCTTTAGTTTAAGACAACTCTACAAAAACTGCTCCCTAACTAAACTTTATTGTTTACAAAGCAAAACAGGAATGCTTCGTATCTGTTTTGATTAAATAAGGTGGGTTTTTTGAGACATATAATACAATTGTTTACTTTTTCATTACTTTGGTAATTTCGATAGGGACAGAACTAACCAATGTAGTCAAGTTTCCAAGTACTATTAAGGTAGCCACAGAGTTATATCTACTTGAATGTGAGATCAGCTACCATTTTTATAATGCTTTTTCTGCTTTGTTGCCTAACAGCGAGGAACTTGGTTATGAGGCAACCATGAAAGATATGGACTTACTTACTTTCAACTTATACACCTTCGATTAAAAAATATAGATAATTGAACTTTGCTTTATCTAACGGTCATTTCTAAGCTGTATGAGCTGACCGTATGAACAACTGGCTTGGTATTTCAATGCTCGCTTCTGATTGGTTAACATGCCTATATAAAATCAAGTACACTTTTGACTTTTTGTCCAAATGTAAAAACAAACAATTAAATAAAACATATAGCAAAGTTGTCAATCAAAATTCAAAAGTTCACTTACATAGATACGGCACAACCGGAAATAATCTTAGTAATCCCTTAATTAAAATAGAAATAATGCCTTCCCCAAATTGATAGCCATTACATAGGTAATAACGTCGTTTAATATTGTTTACAAGATTTCTTTTATCACGTTGACAACAAAAATTCCCTCTCTCAATCATTTGTGTTGTAATTTTCAATTCAGATAAGAAAAAATAAGAAATTACACTGTGTTATACTATGTAATACTGAAATATTGTGTACACGTTATAGCTGATGATGATATTTATCATGCAGACACTGAAGATACGTGTGGAAGAAAAGCTCACCTTACAGGAGACGTGCTATCGTTGTGTCTGATCGTGTCCGTCATCCTCATGTGTATCTTATGTGTGGCCTTCTCAATAATTTGTTACTTCAGGTGGGTTTCAACATTTTTGGACGATAACATTACCTTACTACTTCCATCACGTCAGTCGTGGTTGTCTATACTTTACATATGTATATAACAGTTATGGAGATATAGATTGGCTGCCCCAATCACCTGCTCTCTTGACTGCCATCTGTGATAAGTTTGATCAACTTATCAATATATGACATACCATAACTGTTTAACGGTATATTTTATAAAATGATTGATCCCTGCTACAGTATGCAATTTTTTGCTTTTATGTCATGTAACTGTATATTTAAAAAATGTTTCAAAGTAATTGTGGTATTTGACACTCAAATAAACGATATTGACCTGACTGTTGATAATATTCTTGACAGTGTTTGCTGGGTATAAGACTCCTGAGTTGGACTGATGGATCAGTTGGTGGATAGAAGGGCTATTTGTCTAGCTGCTGAATAGCAGGATTGTTACTTTAGTGGTTGTGTAGTGGGATAATCAAATTTAGTGTCTAAAGGATGGGACTGGGGAATCAGTGATTGAATGCTGGGACTATTGGTTCAGTGGCTGAGGAGTGGGTCTGACGAATTAGGGACTGGATGGTGGGAATATTGGTTTAGTGGCTGAGGAGTGGGTCTGTCGAATTAGCGACTAAGTGAAGGGACTGTTTCTTCAGTGGCTGAGTAATGGGACTGTCGAATTAGCGAATAGGTGGTGGGACTATTGGTTCAGTGTCTGAGGAATGGGACTGTCGAATTAGCGATCGGATGGTGGGACTATTGGTTCAGTGGCCTAGGAATTGGTTGTCGAATTAAAGACTAGGTGGTGGGACTATTGGTTCAGTGGTTGAGGAATGGGACTGTGGAATTAGCGACTGGATGGTGGGACTATTGGTTCAGTGGCTGAGGAATGGGTCTTTCGAATTAGCGATTGGATGGTGGGACTATTGGTTCAGTGGCTGAGGAATGGGACTGTCGAATTAGCGACTGGATGGTGGGACTATTGGTTCAGTGGCTGAGGAATGGGTCTTTCGAATTAGCGACTTTATGGTGAGACTATTGCTTCAGGGGCTGATAAGTGGGTCTGTCGAACTAGCGACTAGATGTTGGGACTATTGGTTCAGTGGCCTAGGAATGGGTTGTCGAATTAGCGACTTTATGGTGAGACTATTGCTTCAGGGGCTGATAAGTGGGTCTGTCGAACTAGCGACTAGATGTTGGGACTATTGCTTCAGGGGCTGAGAAGTGGTTTGACAGTGGGACTATTGGTTAAGTGACTGGACAGTGGGACTATTGGTTAAGTGACTGGACAGTAGGATCATNGTTTGTCGGATCAGTGGTCAGGTTCATGGGCTATTGCCTTAATGGCTGGATAGTTTGGCGACTGATTTTTCAGCTACTTGATAGTGGGACTGTTGCATAAGTGAAACTTTTGTTAAAGTTGCGGAACAGTAGGCCAGGGCCATTGGCGTTTAGTACTTTTATCATTGGTTTAATGCCGGATAGTTGTACTGCTGGTTTAGTGGATGAATAGAAGGATTGTTGCTAGATAGGGAGACTGTTGGCCAGTGACTAGATTTTAAGGCTGTAGCATAAGTGACTGGATTGCGGAACTTTGGTTAAAGTGGCTGGACAGTGGGGCCATTCGTTTAGTGGTTTGACAGTGGGACTATTGGTTAAGTGACTGGACAGTGGGACTATTGGTTAAGTGACTGGACAGTAGGATCATAGGTTTAGTTGCTTGACAGTAGGATAATTTTAGTGGCTGGACAGTAGGACCGTTGGTGGTTTATTGGCTTAACATAAGGACTGTAGGATCATTGCTTTACGGGCTTGACTGGACAGTAGGACCATTGGTGGTTTATTGGTTACACAGTAGGACAGTAGGACCATTGGTGGTTTATTAGTTTCACAGTAGGACTGTAGGACCATTGGTTGTTTATTAGTTTCAGAGTAGGACAGTAGGACCATTGGTGGTTTATTGGTTACACAGTAGGACAGTAGGACCATTGGTGGTTTATTGGTTACACAGTAGGACAGTAGGACAATTGGTGGTTTATTGGTTTCACAGTAGGACAGTAGGACCATTGGTTAAAGTGGCTGGACAGTAAGACCATTGGTTTGGTTTTGAGAGGGTGGAACATTTTGATTAGTGGCTGTATTATGTTTGATTGCATAGTAGTTGCTTGGAAAATTGGTCTGTTGGATTTATGACTGGAGAGTTGGACCCTGTGTTACTGATTGCTGTAATAACTAGGATTGAGTGTAATTCTCTTAGTACGTCCAATTCGGTAGTGACCTTAGACATAAACGATACGGATCCTTGTGTACAGTACCTTAACGTTATCGTCAGGATATAGGATATATATAGCGTGTTGTCGGATTTAACGTTCCCACTGTATGACGTTGGGGTTATCAGCAAGTGTAATATAGAGAAGCCATTTGTTTTACATTTTACTATATTTACAGATCGTATTTATCATCTATAAAACATTATGTGTAATAAACAACATTGAACGTATTTTTCAGACATCAAAATCGTCGTAAAAAAGTTCTCAAATTTAAATCCTAGCATCCCAGGATCATCAGGTAAGCATACTAATGTTTGTCGACTGTGATACGTCTATAGATTGGTTACTAAGGATTGCTGTTTGTTTTTCCTCACTGGAAATATATGGTTTTGTAGTAGTTTTTCTGGGTTTTGTTTTCATTATAAATACGACTTAAGAACAATCAACATATTTTTTATGTACGTATGGTTGATATGGTATATATAACGAGGGGGATAAAATGTTGGAAAAAACGTAATAAACGAAGGGTCCGTTATGTCCGGACATACTGATTTGATACAGAATTAAACTATAAAAAAAATATAATAAGTATGTGCTTTCGAAATATAACTAAAACTTCTGGTATGTTACTACCTGTCAATTACAAAATGTAGTACGTTTACAGTAGCGAAATCATACGAAGGATTGGGAGCCACTATGTTCTGTATCATGTTTTTATTTTCTATTTCTATTTCAGAAAGGTTTCCCGGAAGGTGCATAAAATTTGCAGAGGATCTCAATTACATTAATTTCATATACAAACTGTAATATTTTCGTATATAGAACACAAGGGTAAAATATGCGTCCATGACATTTTGACATTTTGTTACCACTCTTTACATTGCTCGCAGTATCTCAATGCAAATGCAATTTGTTTATTTGATTACCTTTGTTTTAAACGGTAAGCCAAAAAGTCTTTGATAAGTGCATATTATTTTTAATGTGTACAGAAAGTAAACAAAGATATGAATAATGTTTCCCAGCGTCGATCCAGACGCGATTTTCAACACACATACATCATACAATCGTAATTCAAATCAAACGCAATTATCAACACACACATATATTATATAAACCTAATTCAATCCAGACGCGATTTTCAAGTCACATACTTATTTTAGATATTTATATTTTTTATCCACATACTTATTTTAGATATTTATCCACATACTTATTTTAGATATTTAGACACATACAAACCTTTGTAAGCAATTTAGAAAACACGTGTTTAGGTTAGTTTATTCATAACACACAAACCTGTTCAAGATATGAAAAACACACTATTTGATTTATATTTTCGCAACACGTATACAGTGCAGTTGTGTATATTTTATTTTAAAAATGATATCGTGTATCTTTGTAATACGGACTTAATAATCTGATGACATTCGTTCTATATATAAACCTGTATTTACCATATTTTCTTTATTCTATATTCATTTTTTTCTGCATTCACCCTAATTTCTTTATTCTTTATGCACCTTTTATTTTCTATTTTCTTTATCCTGTATCCACCTTATTTTCCATATTCTGTATCCACCTTATTTTCCATATTCTGTATCCACCTTATTTCCCATATTCTGTATACACCTTATTTTTTTATTCTGTATTCACTTATTTTCTTCACTTTGTAAACACCCTATTTTCTTCTTTTTGTTTACACCTTATTTTTTATATTCACTTAATTTGTTTTATCCATATTCACCTAACTTTCTTCATTCTGTATACACTATTTTCTCTTTATCATATATTCACCTTACTTTCTTCATTCTGTATTTACGTTATTTTCTTTATTCTGTAATTTCTTTATCCTATTATCACCTAACTTTCTTCATTCTGTATACACTATTTTTTCTTTATCATATATTCACCTTACTTTCTTCATTCTGTATTTACGTTACTTTCTTTATTCTGTAATTTCTTTATCCTATTATCACTTAATTTCTTCATTCTGTATACACTATTTTTTCTTTATCCTATTATCACTTTTCTTCATTCTGTATACACATTTTTTTCTTAATTCGCTTAATTTGTGTTTTATCCTATATTCACCTAATTTTTCTTCACTCTGTATACACTATTTTTTCTTTATCCTATATATATACCTTATTTTTTTTATTCTTTATACACCTTATTTTCTCTATTCTCTATTCGTGTTGTTTCATTTTTTGTTGCACTGTACCTATCCACTGTATCCGAGACGTCAGATGACTTAAGGAAATAAAACAATTTGAATTTGTAGAAAACGTTATCATCTTTGTTCTATACACAATGTTTCTTTTTCCCCCCGAAATGAAATTATTGATTAATATTTTGTGTTCGGAATAATTTATTGTTCGATATACACATTATTCCCTTTTATTATTTAAAGGTTTAGGTTTGTTGGATGTACCAAGATTGCAATAGAAATATCGATTATGAAATTAAAGCATATTTGTTTCTATTCACTAGATATGTATTGTAATCAAACATATTAGCAAATAATAGGAAAAGATTTGAATTAAATGGAAGCGATGTTAAAATTATTTTCATTTTATTTAGTGACTGTATAGTCCATGTAACCCAGGCAATAGCACAAAGCGAAACCATTGCTTCCTTTTGATAAACACTATGGGTATACCTATATCAGGCTTTATGCTATACTATAACAAAAACGAGTTGGTCATGAAGAAGAGCATAGTTTGTTCCCATAGGAAGCCTTAAAATAAAAGACCGTCCAGTCGGTTTGGTATGATATGATAGAATCGAAAGGCAATTATTGGACAGAAGAAACAATTTTGAGGGAAACGTGCTCAAGATTGATCAAAATATATGTAAAGTTCCTCGAAATCCACCTTCCATTGATTACAGTTCTTGTGTATATCGCGTTAATGGTACTGATAATTATATTTAGAAGTAGGGATAATGCTTTAGTTGAACAACTAGCAGAGCCAGCGATAAAAAGAAGTTTGAGAATCCTTATCATTGTTCGGCATTTAGGACAGGTTTTACTGCAGAAACATGGTTAAGTATTATTTCCTCTTTCGAAAATGTATTGATAGAGTTTCATTGGTGAAATATAACAGTATTCGGAAACAAAGGATCGCTTTATGAAATACTTTGTCTAATGACTAAATTATATACTGATCGTACAAATCGTTGAGTGTGGCTTGGGCATCAAGTAATAGTGATTTGTATTTTGTTTTCAAGCTGCTCTTACTCGGAGAGTTAATCCATCTCTGCATGCTGTCGTTTTGCCCATTGCCTGGTGAATTTTCGAAAGAATCCATCAATAAGTTGAAATTCACCTTCCAATTTATAAAAGGAGCCTTTCGATACCTTCGACCATGAACACCTCTCATAGCTTTATCGAATGGGTAATAGGATGGCAATGTACTACACGTGTCTGGGAGGACAACAGCATGGACATGTAGAACAAGAATATATATATGGGCGGATTGGTCGAGTGGTTAACTTCCATGCAGGGGGCCGAAGTCGTCGTAGCATGGATATTCAGAGAAAGTGTTTTACTCCTGCCCACACAACTCCAACAACCCAGGTCGAGTATAATTTGGTATCGGGAGGATGTTGCTGTATCTGTGATGTAGCATTCAAGTGAGGTGGCACTATCAACGATGCCGTTGAAAGCACGGTTCCACTACAAACAGAACACATTACATCTCCAGCACACACGCAGGCATACACACATAGGGATATATTAGCCAGGTGGCATAGTACTAGTACTACTAGCGCCTGATAAGGCAGATCCTGCGAATTCCTTAAAATTGTATTGATTAACGTATATGCTTATTGTATTAATTGTATATCTATTAACTGTAAAGTGCTTTAGAGTGGCTTATGTTAGCTAGATAGGGCGCTTTATCAAATGTTGTACATTATTATTGAGATTCTCAGGCAATCCAAATTCGGCTGTAGCGTTATTTGCTAAAGCATACCATTTATCTTTTGCTAGTGATTGAGGTACAATGTACAGTATACCCCATACTTATGTACTGTTTAGTGTATCACAAAAGAGGAATAAAGACCAAAGTATTCAATTTATACTACATGATTACATGCACATGTCCTCAATGCACATGAATGTATCATTTTGCATAACGAAACATGGGACGGACACGTCTCTACTGATTCCTGTGTCGATGATATTGTTTGGGTTGATTTTGGGGCTGATAAGTCAACTGAATATCAATCAAAATATATTGAAGTGGAATGTGGGTAAAATATGAAATATATATGCTTGTTGCCGAAAGCTTTGATTTAAGATATCTGTTTGATACAGAAAGCAAATATAATAGGAACATGCATATTTGAATTTGTAGTTGAATGAATAGGTTATTAAGAAATATATATTCAACTTTTTCTGTTTGAAGATTGGATGACTTGCCTTTGAGATCAGACTGGCAGTCTGGAGCAGAGACCTAAATTACTTTAGGTCTCTGTCTTGAGTAAGTTCAGCCCACGTTGGAATCAGAATAATTTTGACGTCATAAAGCATGCGACATCAGGTTTTCCCGCCAACTTCCCGTCTTTTTATATGTTGTTGTCTGAGAATAAGTCTTCTCTCATCTTTCCAATGCAACGTTTAAAATCAATAGTTTTCAGCATTTGTTATCCTGATTTGAACATAATTCGTCCACCGAGAGCTGATAAAGACGTCATATCTGATTGTTCCCGTGACGTTATAGTGTTGTTTCTTTCAGCATGTCATCTGTCATTTACCCGAGGTGGGACAGAGAATATCTTGGACAAGTAAAGCAGGAAATGATTCATTGTCAAACAACATTTGGCCGAGTTTAATAAGCAATGGCGTCAGGACCAACCAAAAAGTCTGACTCCAACTTTGACATAAGGTGCTAACTTTGCTAACTAGTAGCCCCGATTTTTCAAGAAAATCTAGAAATAATGAATGGGTAAATTATAAACAATAACAAGAGTTCCGCGAAACGGTACATGATACGCCCGTCAGATGTAAAATGAGTAGTTTGCAACAAAGGGCCAGTCAGATGTAAAATGAGTAGTTTGCAACAAAGGGCCATAAGTGCCGCTTTTCCGACCTTTCATGGCAATGAACTTTCCTACCAAGTTTGAAATTAATCCATTCAAAATTACTCAAGTTATTGAGCGGAAACTGTTTCGGCAATTCTACAAAGGGCCATAACTCCGTAAATAAGTGGCAAATAATTTTGGTTATCAAACTTGTCCGAGCTTTCATAGCAATGAACCATCCTATTAAGATTGAAATGAAACCATTCAAATTTACTCAAGTTATTGAGCGGAAACTAATGTGTGCCCGTCCGCCCGCGTGAAAACATAATACGTCCCGTCATTCGACGGGCGTATAAAAAGGAATGTTTAGTACGTGTCCGTGTACCTCATGGCTATTTATATTTGATTCAAGACACAAACATGTCTTCAAAATGTTTTTAAATCCAGTTCTCTGATAAAACTTAAGAAGATGGTACCTAGGAATTTAAGAAAATATCACAGACAATATAATTTGTTTTAATATTTTAATAAAATGATGTGCAGACTCCTCCTAAACTATATAAACTTAATTGGATTGATAAAAGATGGTCCCTAAATGATATAAATGTACGTATAATCTCGTGAATTTAAAACAATTTAACAATGGAGACCATTTTGACAATAGTATTAGGAGTTTCTGGCTTATTTTATGTAAAGTATGGTACACACAATATATATAACGTGAAAATCAAACCCAAAAAGTCTGTTGCCAGTCAACTTCTAAAAAATGACGTCACAAAATTCACAAAGTTCCGTACATGTACCACATAAATGCATCATAAATAAATGACATTTTCCAAAAAAGTCAGACAGCTAGATAATTTATAACTCAAATCAAATCATTTAAAATGTGTTTAAGGCTCACTAATGCATTAGTATCGAGGTATCTATTTATACATGTACACAGTTGTTAATATCATTGCGTAAATAATACAATTACGTAGGCTAGGTTGTCGTAAATAAATTTGATTTTAACACTGAATTTTGTGACGCCTATATCATGTAGACCATTTAGACTATGAAAAGAACCCATGATGGGTCAAAGTTAACACGCAATGGACTATTTGGATCTGTTTTGTATTTGTAATTATGCAGATCACACGAAAACATATGACTTATTTTTTTAATATATACATATATAGTGATTATATATAGTGATTATATTTATACTATATTAGAAAGTATAGTACAGCATATGATTAGACATCACAGAGAGCCAAAGCTTTACATATTTACATATTTACATGTCCTAGTACTTCAAATCTGAACCAGTGGTTTTAGCTCTCACACTATATGTTGCATAATTTCTATGAACATTCTCTAAAATGCAAGCACTTTCCAGAATAAAAAACTCAATTGTCTTTTCATCATAAATCATGACAGGATATGTCAGCTGAATGAACACAAGTAATGATTATAGCTATCAAAACTCAAACAGGATTGCCTTGTAAACAAACAGACGTGTTATTGGGTATGTGTTCCATACAATTCTCAATCTTAATAAAGATCTGTGATGTGTACAGGGCTGACATTTAATCTACACAAACTTAAATCTTAATACAAATCTGTAAAGTTGACAGGGCTGACATTTAATCTACAAAAACTTAAATCTTAATACAAATCTGTAACATGTAGAGGGCTGACATTTGATCTACACAAACTTAAATCTTAATGCAAATCTGTCACATGTAGAGGGCTGACATTTGATCTACACAAACTTAGATCTTAATACAAATCTGTAACGTGTAGAGCGCTGACATTTGATCTACACAAACTTAAACCTTAATACAAATCTGTAACGTGTAGAGCGCTGACATTTGATCTACACAAACTTAAATCTTAATGCAAATCTGTCACATGTAGAGGGCTGACATTTGATCTACACAAACTTAAATCTTAATACAAATCCGTAACATGTAGAGGGCTGACATTTGATCTACACAAACTTAAATCTTAATACAAATCTGTAAAGTTGACAGGGCTGACATTTAATCTACACAAACTTAAATCTTAATGCAAATCTGTAACATGTAGAGGGCTGACATTTGATCTACACAAACTTAAATCTTAATACAAATCTGTAACGTGTAGAGGGCTGACATGGGATTTATACAAACTTAAATCTTAATGAGCTACACACACATCTAAATGTTAATATCGATACATGATTACAGTAGTGACATATGGACTTCACACACAGAAATCTAAATAATAAAGATCTTATCAAACTCACTAGTAAATAAAATATAGATTGACTAAAACTCAAATAATGGGAGTAAATCTGACTAATGTATAAGTAATATTTTAAATGTATGTACATATATTATCAATAGATTAAAATATCAAAAACGTCAATAAAATTCTAAGCGCTTTCAAACTTGTTTTTGCCTGCTAATTTTTGCTTTTGAATTAAGATTTACTTCAGCAATTTAAAAATAAATAAATCAAAATGCATATCACATAAAAGCAAAGAAATTGTTCTGGTATCCAACATGAATACATATCAAATTGCAAAGGATGAGATTGCAGCTTTTCAGTTTACACTGAAGTTAAGATTTGTTCCACTGCCATCATTTTTCCAGATAAAATTAGGCGTTTTCAAGAGGTTTGGCAATATAACAAAAGAACTTTCTGACAGACTTGTTTACAAAGAAAATAGAGGACCTTGAAATGCATCGGCAATGAAGTTGGCAAATAAAATGAGGGGTAGTTTATTACGGTTTTACTATACATGGTTTTTGGCTAGCAGAAATGATTGTGACTCGGTCAATATCTGTTATAGTTTCGTAAGATAATGATGTATTGCTTGGTTTACATCTGCTTCAATCTAGGCAACATATTAACCCTTTCACCACTATAGACCAAAATGGACTCATCCAGATCAATTCATGGTAGAGTGTACTAAAGTTACATAGGTGTGAATGGGTTAATAAATTTATTGGAATAACTCAGAAAAAATATCATTCAAGATTCTCCTGTGCTTAAAGCACCTATCCAGAGCGTTGACAATTACTGTATATATATTAAAATATATTGGAATCAGACACCAATTTTTTTTCCCACCACAAAATATTTCTTTAAATTTATTTTTATTTCACACATTCTTCTGTGTCTAAAACCTATCAGAGTATTGACAAAAACATTTAAATACATAAGCGTATGACACTAGAAATTCTTTAACCACAAACTTGTTTTTCAGACTTTCATGTTTCACACATAAAAAAACAACAACATTATTTAGCAAAAACAGTAATTATTTGTAGCACTTTGGGACACAATAAAGTATATTTTTTAATACAAATATATATCTATGTATGATTGGCTTATATTCATGATCATTACATAAAGTGTTTACTACATATATCACATTTTTTCTAGGATATATCAGGTGAACATTGTCCACCTCTCCTTGCCCATCTTATTATATAAGGGGACATAACTCCGATATAAAAATGATTACAAGGTATATTTTTGATACACTCACATTTCAAGTTTTTTGGTATAAGCTGAAAGAACTTCTCCAATAACTACATTAGGAGACAGAGTGCTGTAAAATTTACCAAACTAATTATTTATTAAACTATCCTATATTTACATGACATTTACTGATTTAGAAATTGCCTACATAATTATTCTGATTATAACATGTACAGTAAAACGAATCTCAAGGGACTTATTTGACCAGTTCATTATAAAGGTAGTTCTCAACATGTGTATACCGAAGTTAGATTTTTTTTCAAAATGTATATGAAAAAATGTAACTTAAACAGCGCAATCCCAAATCACCGGGAATATTTATATTCATCTTAACATAAGTGTATCCACACAGTCTCTTATCGAGCCACGAGAAAACAGGGCATCTCGTTAATAATAGCACTCGCCCTAGCGTCACTGATGACCGAATCTACCTCCTCCTCACTGTCAGATACCTGGAGTATGAGTACATGCTTCATGACTTCAATATCGGACATCTCTCTCATGTTTATTCCGTCTTTTCGTATTGCAGAGTTATCTGCTCTTGTCAGCTGGTATTGATTGTTACGTCATTAGTTTGTGTGAGAAAATTACGTCTTTTTGAGAAAAAGTTAGGACGTTACTCTCACAAACAAAGGATGTAACAATTAATACCTGCTCACAAGAGCAGATAACTCTACAATACGAAAAGATGGAATAACACAACAGTTGAACATAACTCATTGTATTCAGTAGTGGTTTTATATCGCATTCAATATACATAAAATTATGCTGGATAAATAACCGAACACCAATATCGTCATTGAAAACACAACTCGCGGTGTTCAGTAGTAGTACGCATTTAGCGTGTTAAACAAGTAGCTGACAGTTGCCCCTCGGGCGCCTCTTGTTGCCCACAGTCGAGGTCGACGGTTTCTAACTTCTTACTTCGGAAAAATAAGTCTGTACTACAGTGTCAAAATAACATTGAATTTCACCTGAGGGCGCCGCTGATTTGCTGATGTGAAATTCGCAATATGATCATAAAATTACATAGAAGTAAAAGGGAGATTAGCTGGGGAATCAGAATCGATTCGCAATACCCATTAAATTGCAATAAGCGTGTTCGTACTAAATGTGTTTTACTGTATGTATTTGCTAAATCGTTTCTGTTTTGTTTCCTCCCAAAACCTCCTCTTGATTATGATTTTTAAAATTACGTAGGATCAAGAGGGCACAAAGAATTGAACTATCCTTTCACAATGGTAGTTTTTTCATGACAATTCAGAGAAACGTGACAACACTGTCTACATTAATTAATAGAGAGTAGAAAAAATTAACAAAAAGATATAAAAACAAAACTAAATTACATACAAATCATCACTGACTTTACATTTAAAGCGATTCTGTTTTCAGTATTTCGTATAGCCCCCCCAAAAAATCACAGACCAAAAAAATTCATGTAGTAATGGATCAAATACAAACTAGTTTTCAACATCATCTGTTTAAATTGCCGTCAATTCAGAGTGATGATACCAGTGATTTTACCCATCAGATTTGGGTGAAGGTGTACTTGTATTAAGACATGTATCAAAGATTTACTTAGTACACAAGCAATGTCATAAGATTTTAAGCTCAACTTTCTTTCTCAAGCAGTGCCCAAATCTTTTTAAACTTCATAAAGAGACACATCAGTCTTGAAACATTACAACATATTTACCTAATTATTTAGCCTTATTCAATCTTAAATATCCATTTTGCCTGCATATTCAGATCTGGGTTTAGACACCTCATTAATTGCTCCAGATCTGGGTTTAGTCACACCTCATTCATTCTTCCAGATCTGGGTATAGTCACACTTCATTAATTCTTTCAGATCTGGGTATAGTCACTCTTCATTAATTCTTCCATATCTGGGTATAGTCACACCTCATTAATTCTTCCAGATCTGGGTATAGTCACACCTCATTAATTCTTCCAGATCTGGGTATAGTCACTACTCTTCAAATCTGCCAGATCTGGGTTTAGTCACATTTCATTAATTCTTCCAGATCTGGGTATAGTCACACCTCATTAATTCTTCCAGATCTGGGTATAGTCACACCTCATCAAATCTGCCAGATCTGGGTTTAGTCACACTTCATTAATTCTTCCAGATCTGGGTTTAGTCACACCTCATAAATTCTTCCAGATCTGGGTATAGTCACACCTTATCAAATCTGCCAGATCTGGGTTTAGTCACACCTCATTTATTTCTTCCAGTTTTTTTTAACCAACACCAACCAACTGACGTCTCCAGAAACAAAAGTGAGGGAATGTTATACCCAGACTAGTGGTTCACTTCCTGGTACATGTTATACCCAGACTAGTGGTTCACTTCCTGGTAGTTATCGTATGTGTATGTAACAGACACTTAGAATAAGGAAAACTCTCCACTCTTTCAAAGCAACACAAGTCGGTGAGAGCACAACTCTTCACGTTTCTCATAATATAAAACGTATTGGAGGAATTCCATAAATACTGTACAAATCCTGGTGAATTTCTATAGTGCTTTGAAGTGATGTCTTTTCTTATGCTTTAAGTCATCCTTTTTTGGCCATGAGCTATATTTGTAGAAAGCACATAGCCTGGATCAGGACATGGTTTTAATATGACGCTACCACTGACTGTATTGAGTGTGTTCTCAACACACAAGGGAGATAATCCTGTTGTTTCTGATGAGGACGTTGGGACACATTGGCCCTCATTTACTTTTGTAGAAAGCACATAGCCTGGATCAGGACATGGTTTTAATAAGTCGCTACCACTGTCTGTATTGAGTGTGTTCTCAACACACAAGGGAGATAATCCTGTTGTTTTTGATGAGGACGTTGGGACACATTGGCCCTCATTTAGATTTGTAGAAAGCACATAGTCTGGATCAGGACATGGTTTTAATAAATCGCTACAACTGTCTGTGTTGAGTGTGTTCTCAACCAACAAGGGAGATAATCCTGTTGTTTTTGATGAGGACGTTGGGACGCATTTGCCCTCATTTACTTTTGTAGAAAGCACATAGCCTGGATCAGGACATGGTGTTAATATGACGCTACCACTGTCTGTGTTGAGTGTGTTCTCATCACACAAGGGAGATAATCCTGTTGTTTCTGATGAGGACGTTGGGACACATTGGCCCTCATTTACTTTTGAAGAAAGCACATAGCCTGGATCAGGACATGGTTTTAATATGACGCTACCACTGTCTGTGTTGACTATGTTCCCAACCCACAAGGGAGGTAATCCATCGCCAACTAATGTAGCACTATGACGAATATCAGGCTCTGGTGATGTAGCACCATTACTGGTGTCATGATCTTCCTGTAATGGCACTGGTGAGCTCTGGAATAAAATGTTCTCAGATGTGGATTGGCAGCTGCTAGATGGGAAAACTGGTGGAACTTCATCACATATTGGTGGAGTCAACATATGGTGACGGTGGTGCGAGGGTGGTATTGTGTGGGACTACAGGAAGGGAAGGTGATTGACCATGGACATTGGTGGTGTCTACATATGGTGATGGTGGTGTGAGGGTGGTATTGTGTGGGACTACAGGAGGGGAAGGTGATTGGCCACTGACATTGGTGGTGTCTACATATGGGGAAGGTGGTGTGAGGGTGGTATTGTGTGGGACTACAGGAAGGGAAGGTGGTGTGAGGGTGGTATTGTGTGTGACTACAGGAGGGGAAGGTGGTGTGAGGGTGGTATTGTGTGGGACTACAGGAAGGGAAGGTGGTGTGGGGGTGGTATTGTGTGGGGAAGGTGGTGTGAGGGTGGTATTGTCTGGGACTACAGGAGGGGAAGGTGATTGGCCACTGACATTGGTGGTGTCTACATATGGTGACGGTGGTGTGAGGGTGGTATTGTTTGGGTCTACAGGAGGGGAAGGTGATGGACTACTGACATTGGTGGTGTCTACATATGGTGACGGGGGTGTGAGGGTGGTATTGTGTGGGTCTACAGGAGGGGAAGGTGGTGTGGGGGTGGCATTGTGGGGGTCTACAGGAGGGGAAGGTGGTGTGGGGGTGGTATTGTGTGGGTCTACAGGAGGGGAAGGTGATGGACCACTGACATTGGTGGTGTCTACATATGGTGACGGGGGTGTGAGGGTGGTATTGTGTGGGTCTACAGGAGGGGAAGGGGATGGACCACTGACATTGGTGGTGTCTACATATGGGGAAGGTGGTGTGAGGGTGGTATTGTGTGTGACTACAGGAGGGGAAGGTGATTGACCATGGACATTGGTGGTGTCTACATATGGTGACGGTGGTGCGAGGGTGGTATTGTGTGGGACTACAGGAAGGGAAGGTGATTGGCCACTGACATTGGTGGTGTCTATATATGGGGAAGGTGGTGTGAGGGTGGTATTGTGTGGGTCTACAGGAGGGGAAGGTGGTGTGGGGGTGGTATTGTGTGGGTCTACAGGAGGGGAAGGTGATTGACCACGGACATTGGTGGAGTCAATATATGGGGAAGGTGATGGGCCGGTAAGATTGGTTGTGTCTTTATTTGAAGAATAATGCGACATTCGTTCCACAGTGCTGACCATACTAGCAGATATGCCTTCAGCTGTTTGTTTACTTGGATCTTGTCCCTGTCCAGGGCTTTGTGCAGTAATACGTGAGTAACCTACAGTGCTTGATGAATTAGTTTCTGGAGCAGAAACATCCTCGACAGGCCTACCTGTACTGACAGGTATGAGCTTCACTTGGTCAGGAACTATATATCCGTTATTAGTACAAGCAGACCTTTGGTTTAATCTTTCTACAAAGCCGACAGTTATGTTAGTAGGATTGATGTTTACCACCTGAGAGGAGACTGGCTCTGTAATAACCTCTCTGTCTCCAGGTAACTGGGGCTCATTCTGTTCGCCAGGACTTTGTTGGGGTGGTATGTTTTGCACTTTAATATAGGAGGAGGGATCAGATGATCTATCAGGTGGTCTTGAAGTTACCTCAGCCCCCGGCAAAACAAACTCCGGAACGGGATCCATCCTGTCTGGAGACTCTGGCTCTGTGGAGATGCTATCACCCCTAGCACTGTCTTTACTAATCTGCGTCTCAATTTTCAAACGGTTCCGCATCTGAACAACATTCGACTGGCCATCAAGATCCTGCAACTAAAAAACCACAACATCAGGTATAGTGTTCCTGTACAGTAACAACCTTTCTTGGGGGTATTTCAGCTGTGGGACGGCTTCATTTGGGGATTTAACATCGTCATGTGATTCGTAAGTCCCCCAAGAATTATCAATGTACATTCAATTCATCAATATTGCTCACAAGTTACTTGGCTCGGCCAGCAACAACTGATACCTGACACATATTTGCTTACCAGATAGCCAAATCAAACTGAAGGTAGTACCAAACACCACAGCCGTTATAGCACCGTAGCCCAAATGTATTTTTCAGTGGTTTGGTTTGGTTTAATTTTGTTTAACGTAATGAATTTTATGGTATTTAAATCTATATATGCCTTGTGTCTTTTGTTCATAAATCAATAAACATGTCAACAGGTATTACAATAATTTATCCTTATATCACATAATTATGCATAATTTTTAGTCTAGAGATGATTAACTTTTAAGTTGAAATAGCACCAGAAGACATATCTCAAGCTCAAAATCTAGATTTTTATTTACGTTGTAAAAAATGGCGCCTATGAGGACTATGTATTTTGTTTCAGACTGTAAGAATAGTTTAGAATAAAGAAATATTTGTAATATTCCTTCAAATTCCAAAGATCACGAGAAAACATTAAAATAGTGACAAAGAATGGTTATTTGAAGCACAAAATATAACAAAATTCAAGCCCTGATCCGTTTTGGGTACTGACATTGCTAAAAAAATGGAAATGCAAATCAGTGATGTCAGAGTGTTCTTTAAATATCCTATGTGAGCGCTTGGTGTTTATTTCATATGTAAGAACACCTATCAATATTCTTCTTCTGATACAACCATAAACTAATATAATTCAACTGCTGAATTTTCAATGAACGAAGAAAATGATGGCGATCCATTTTGGGTACTGTCACCTTATATGACTTTACATAAAGTAAAATATCATTTATTTACATTGCAAACTTTCCAATAAAGCACTCTCTATAAGAACTCTAATTAACATCTCTGCTCAAATTTTTATCAACAAAGATATATCTAAAATTCAGTAATAATAAAAATAAAATGAAATCATGATAATATTGGTCAAATGTTATAATGACACATATGTACACTGTTACTACATAAGCTCACATATGTACATATGATGCAACTTCAGTATTTAACAGAATTCTGTACTGCGTTACATACAACTGTCACCCCTGAAGACACATTTGAACTCTTCCAATTCAAAGGTTGGAATAGTTCATAATGAAATTTCAGGGGTGAATGAGTTAAAGCTCAAAGGTGTGAAAGGACAGAAACAAAGCAACACAGTATAGCATAATAAAACCAAAATCTCCCAAAGAGGGAAGTAAAAAATCTCAACATCTTAGATGGAAAGGGAGAGAACTCCCACGTTAACTCATTCTGCACCGTTTTTATTTCAGCTTAAGCCTAGGAATTATTGAACAGACTGTTTTATTGACAATAGGCTTGTACCCTGGAGTCCAGAAAACTGATTGTGTTGACACCATTAGTTGTTGTTTGTACTGAAAGTATTACAATACATCAACAGAAATCATATCGTGTGAACTAGTTCTGTTGGAATGGAAACAATGACAAGGCTTTTGGAAGTAACTCAGGATTTGGTTTGGTTTGTTTGTGTTTTACGTCCTATTAACAGCTATGGTCATTTAAGGACGTGCCAGGTTTTGGTTGATGGAGGAAAACTCTGTCAAAAAGGGTGGAAACAACAAAAGGAGTGAAGAACTTGAGAAGTTGTGGGAAAAAAAGAAAAAAAAAAAGGAAAGAAAAGCCTGACTATTAGTATTACAATAGTGTATATCAATGATCAAAGGGCCATAACCACGCTAATAAGTAAAAAATAAGCCATGACTCAACCTTGATCTGCTACAACTAAGTTTATAATATATGCAGCCACATACTAATTTTCAGCTTGATCTCTCCAAGCATGGAAAAAAACCCAGAAAAAGTTATTAAAATGTGTCTTTCAAAGAACTATGACTGTCAAAAAAATAGGGATAATCAGTTGTGACCCAAGTTTGATCTGTTACCCTTAAAGAGGAAGATTTTCAACTCAATATATCGAAGCAAGACAGAAAAAAATAGTTCTCATGCTCAAACCCAGATTCTGTGCTCAAGCCCGTTTCTTGTGCCAGAGATAAATTGATAAAAAAAATGCTCAATGTTATGTAAGACATTTAGAAAGACTTAAGGCCGAATGTCATTTTCAATATTTCCACTCGACCATTTGACTATGTCATATGATTTAAGGGAGTTACATAACAGTCAGCTTAAGCACATACTTCATGCTTGAGCGTGAGAACAGTTTCATGAATACAAGCCCAGAAATTGATGAGCAGAAGAGATAGACATAGGGGAACTAATAAACTTAATAGACCTTCATCCCAGCCAACTGGAGACAAAAAATAATTTCTCTATTGATCAGGACTCATAAGGAGAACTCATTTGTTTTTGACACTCTTGATTTGTGACCTTCACAATGGGTCAATGTTGTTGATTTTAACATATTTGACCCATATCACACAAATCTACATGCTTAATGCCATAAATGTAATACATAACATAAACACTGTTCGCTGTGTGAGATTAGAAAAAGTTTCAGTGCAGGTATAAATAGTTGTCCTGCTATATGATGTATTTGATCCCAAGGGAAATGAAGAAAACCATAGGAAACAGAGGAAGCAACCAATTTCCCATACATTTTAATATTTCTGAGGTGAAACATGTTTTGACACAGGGATTTATTTAATAAGCATTGGGTTAAAAAGGTCTGAAAATTAAGATATAGGAAGATATTTCTGAATTGACATGTTACCATGTTCAGGATTCCTACCTCTGACTCCGTAATAAGTGCATAGTTGGGGTCCAACAATTTCTGATGGTCGTCAGAAATGAACCTGTTTTTCTGGTTAAGAATATCATCAGTGTTTATATTCAAGAATATCTGAGTACAACAATATTGTTTTCAAGGCATAGTTACTACCTATTCTTTACAAACCATCAACTACAGGTAAACATTCCGTCGGATCACAATGACCCCCAACTTAAAGTTGTCTCAGCATCAAAGTTTGGTAAGGAGAACAACACGCATTTACAAGAATATTTGTCATTCCAGTTTGAGTTATATCGATATAGCTGCGAGCTCGAGTATGCTCCATTAAAGCAAATAGCAACTACTGGCATAGCATGCAACAAAGTGATGGTATCCATATTTAGCATTAGACAGAAAATATAAGACCCTTAATATTCACAATTCATATGAAATATTCAAACTTATAAAAGTGAGATTTTAAAAATAACTTGTTTTGAATTTGATTATAAAGAGTTTTGAAAAAGACTATTCTTTCAAGTTTCAAATAATTTTGTGGTCTAAAGTAGAATCACTTCAATAAGGCAGTAAATTCTTGTAACAACTAGGAAAGCAAAATAAGAAAGTTTTTTTTATGAAGGTGTTTGCCTTGATTATAGTTGTGAATCTGCTGTACTGCTAAAGGGTGTTTACCTTTGGACGTTTTGTTGGCGTGATCAGTTGAGACGTAGAACTGGCAGATGAATCTTGATAAACAGGGTCAGGAGATAAGCCCTGAAGCAAACAAAGCAACTGTATACAGATCTGGAACACATGTACCATATGTGGAACACATGTACCGTATGTGGAACACATGTACCAGATCTCGAACACATGTACCATATGTGGAACACATGTACCAGATCTCGAACACATGTACCATATGTGGAACACATGGAACAGATCTGGAACACATGTACCATATGTCGAGCAGCAGAGTTAGACAGAAACACACACACGACTGAAACAATCAGATGGCTCGGAAAAGCTCAACTAAATAAATATTTAGAACAAAGAAGAATCTTTTATCTACGATTTTTTTGAAACCATTATATGTGGAACACATGTAACAGATCTGGAACATATGTACCATATCCTGAACACATGTACCAGATCTGGAACACTTGTACCATATGTGGAACACATGTACCAGATATGGAACACATGTACCATATGTGGAACACATGTACCATATCCTGAACACATGTACCAGATCTGGAACACATGTACCATATGTCTATCAGCAGAGTTAGACAGAAACACACACACGACTGAAACAATCAGATGGCTCGGAAAAGCTCAACTAAATAAATATTTAGAACAAAGAAGAATCTTTTATCTACGATTTTTTTGAAACCATTCATGTTAGCAGAAGTAACAACATCCCTGCCAAGTGACCCAATTTCGTCGGGTTACACCCAGGATTTTAGCCCTTCACCTCCTTTTTTTAGTAAAACAACTGAAAAAACTGCACTTATTTCACTCTTGACCTAAAGATATCTTTAATGGTTTAGAAGTTATGGCCCAGACAAGTTTTGAACTTGTTTGACCTTTGACCTTGAAATCAAATTGTTTTAAAAACAAGTGCAATCTATCAGTACTTTCCCCGAGTAGTTAAATATTACCTTTTCCACTTCAGGAGTATCAATCTCATACGGTGTTCTAGCTTGTGAATATCGCTGCTTCAAATTTCTACAAATTAAAGAAAGAATGTAATGTTATAGAGTTATTATCATGGCAATTTGATCATACCTCAGTTTTTGGGTCTACCTGAAGTTGCATGCTCCCCTCCCATAAGCATTGCAGTAGCACGACCTCTATCAATTTTTAGTAACTGTGGCATAATTGTCAAAGGAAATATTGTTTGTAAAAGTGTTAGCGATGTAGCGTCTGGATATTAGTGACAAATTGATACTGGTTTGAATGAAAAAGAACACACATGTTTGTGCAGGCACGGGTATTTTGCTATTTTAGCTGCACCGGATGGGCAAGGTTTCACGTCACACCTGGTTAATTCTGAACATTGGTTAAGGTTGTAGGCAGGGTGCACTTTAATTTCCACGATTTTAATACAGCAAAAGTACATAACAATTTTAGAAGTTGTGTAACTTCTTCGTTTCAGTATACATACAACATAAGAGGGCTTAAGTTACCACAGTACTGTGATAATACCATAGCAATCGTACTATCATCCTAAATAAGTTTTTTTTTTAAAGAACTGAATGGCAAATGATTACCTGCCCACGAAAAACAAGCCAGCAATGATGAGGACTGCAATAAATAAACCAGCTATTGCAATACCAGTAATTCCTCCTGTTGAAAGATCTGAAAAAATGAAAAAAATACTGGTTACTAATCAGTGATCTTGACTCTTACCTTGGGACCCTGAAACACGGGAATCCTCTAGATCCAGGTGATTCTCCTACCTCACCTCTATATAAACTTTCATGTAATTCTATTGAGAAATTTACTTGGTAGAGGTATGGCAATAAAGGCAATAGGACAGGGCAGGATGGGTAACACTATTTCAATAGTTAAATATATTTCCCCCCCCCCACCCGGAATATCTCATATTTATGGGACAGATTTTTAGCACAAGGGTTCAAACACAATACTGCAGTATTTACAATGCTATTTCAGAACAGTATGAGAGCAAAAGGTCCAAGGGACCTGAGGTGATTAAAAACTAACTACCCGTAAAGTGATGGATATTTCTTTCTATACGTTTGTTGTGGGATGTTCACCTGTCCTACTTGTTATGTACTGGCATTATAACGGACTGAGCACTATACCGTATTTTACCGCAAATAAGCCCTCTCTCGCAAATAAACCCCCTCCCCATTTTGGCAAATGTCCTGGGAACAGGATGGGTGTCTGCAATTAAGCCCCCTCCCTAATTTTGTCTCCATCTCAAAAAAAATGTATGTCAATTTTTGTCTCTGACATAAGCAATTTAGCTAAATGGATACAAAACAACATAAATCCAAGTTAAAATACTACAAATAACTGTGTTTCTGAATTAGGCACAATAGTAAACAGCATGTCGTGACATGTACTCTTTACCGAGTACCCTGATTCTGTATTATTTTAGCCGTCCACTGTTGGGTGGTGTTTGGAATGAAATATGAACTTTTCTGTAACCTACCATTGTTGGTGGCTGTACCATACTTCATCTCGCTGCGGAGGCTGGTTTGCGATGAAGCAGAGCTAAACATGGACACACCATACCGCTTATCTTTCTCTAGGTTTCTGATGATGTATTCCGTCTTGGATGTGGATGGAACTACCACTGATTTTTTTTGTCCTGAAGGAAAAAACTTCACTGATAAAAACACTATTGAAACACAAATCTGTTTTGACAAACTAGTTGAATATATATTACAAGGCAAAGTACTTTGAGCAATGTATATATACACCCACACCTCTGAACAAACTTTCGTATCAAAATAGAACATAGGTCCAAAACTAGTAGGGCAGAAGACATGACTTTATTATGTGTCAATCTGTCATTCAGAGTGGTACTCAGGTACAAAGTTAGCGACTGCAAGCGACAGAATATATGAGATAAAGTGATAAGTGATTTCGAGTAATAAAGGGCCATAACTCTGTTTATAAGTTTGAACAAGGCCTGGTTATAGTACCCAAAGCCCTGCCATCCCAAGAAGTACTCCAACTACTGAAGGTTGAGTATATGCTGCATGTGACCTGAATAAAAGTACTGTACTAACGATTGATTTCTCCATATGTAGTAATTGATGGGGTACTTCTACATCAGTAGAATTGTAGAAATGCCCGTCTCTTCAGCTGTATAGAACAAAGTATGTACAAATACCTCGGTTCTATAGACAACTTAGAATGGACATCATAACACTAAAGAATGGTGTTTGTGTACTTACACTGGTCACACATACACTACAGAATGGTGTTTGTGCTTACTAACACTGGTCACACATACACTACAGAATGGTGTTTATGTACTTACACTGGTCACACATACACTACAGAATGGTGTTTATGTACTTACACTGGTCACACATACACTACAGAATGGTGTTTGTGTACTTACACTGGTCACACATACACTACAGAATGGTGTTTGCGTACTTACACTGGTCACACACACACACTACAGAATGGTGTTTGTGTACTTACACTGGTCACACATACACTACAGAATGGTGTTTGTGTACTTACACTGGTCACACATACACTACAGAATGGTGTTTGTGTACTTACACTGGTCACACATACACTACAGAATGGTGTTTGTGTACTTACACTGGTCACACATACACTACAGAATGGTGTTTGTGTACTTACACTGGTCACACATACACTACAGAATGGTGTTTGTGTACTTACACTGGTCACACATACACTACAGAATGGTGTTTGTGTACTTACACTGGTCACACATACACTACAGAATGGTGTTTGTGTACTTACACTGGTCACACATACACTACAGAATGGTGTTTGTGTACTTACACTGGTCACACATACACTACAGAATGGTGTTTGTGTACTTACACTGGTCACACATACACTACAGAATGGTGTTTGTGTACTTACACTGGTCACACATACACTACAGAATGGTGTTTGTGTACTTACACTGGTCACACATACACTACAGAATGGTGTTTGTGTACTTACACTGGTCACACATACACTACAGAATGGTGTTTGTGTACTTACACTGGTCACACATACACTACAGAATGGTGTTTGTGTACTTACACTGGTCACACATACACTACAGAATGGTGTTTGTGTACTTACACTGGTCACACATACACTACAGAATGGTGTTTGTGTACTTACACTGGTCACACATACACTACAGAATGGTGTTTGTGTACTTACACTGGTCACACATACACTACAGAATGGTGTTTGTGTACTTACACTGGTCACACATACACTACAGAATGGTGTTTGTGTACTTACACTGGTCACACATACACTACAGAATGGTGTTTGTGTACTTACACTGGTCACACATACACTACAGAATGGTGTTTGTGTACTTACACTGGTCACACATACACTACAGAATGGTGTTTGTGTACTTACACTGGTCACACATACACTACAGAATGGTGTTTGTGTACTTACACTGGTCACACATACACTACAGAATGGTGTTTGTGTACTTACACTGGTCACACATACACTACAGAATGGTGTTTGTGTACTTACACTGGTCACACATACACTACAGAATGGTGTTTGTGTACTTACACTGGTCACACATACACTACAGAATGGTGTTTGTGTACTTACACTGGTCACACATACACTACAGAATGGTGTTTGTGTACTTACACTGGTCACACATACACTACAGAATGGTGTTTGTGTACTTACACTGGTCACACATACACTACAGAATGGTGTTTGTGTACTTACACTGGTCACACATACACTACAGAATGGTGTTTGTGTACTTACACTGGTCACACATACACTACAGAATGGTGTTTGTGTACTTACACTGGTCACACATACACTACAGAATGGTGTTTGTGTACTTACACTGGTCACACATACACTACAGAATGGTGTTTGTGTACTTACACTGGTCACACATACACTACAGAATGGTGTTTGTGTACTTACACTGGTCACACATACACTACAGAATGGTGTTTGTGTACTTACACTGGTCACACATACACTACAGAATGGTGTTTGTGTACTTACACTGGTCACACATACACTACAGAATGGTGTTTGTGTACTTACACTGGTCACACATACACTACAGAATGGTGTTTGTGTACTTACACTGGTCACACATACACTACAGAATGGTGTTTGTGTACTTACACTGGTCATACATACACTACAGAATGGTGTTTGTGTACTTACACTGGTCACACACACACTACAGAATGGTGTTTGTGTACTTACACTGGTCACACATACACTACAGAATGGTGTTTGTGTCCTTACACTGGTCACACACACACTACAGAATGGTGTTTGTGTCCTTACACTGGTCACATATACACTACCGAATGGTGTTTGTGTCCTTACACTGGTCACACAAACACCATTCT
This sequence comes from Mizuhopecten yessoensis, assembly GCF_002113885.1. Classification (NCBI taxonomy): domain Eukaryota; kingdom Metazoa; phylum Mollusca; class Bivalvia; order Pectinida; family Pectinidae; genus Mizuhopecten; species Mizuhopecten yessoensis. The sequence goes on along the minus strand of NW_018408799.1, from coordinate 16,624 downwards.
GTATGTGTGACCAGTGCAGGTACACAAACACCATTCTGTAGGGTGTGTGTGACGAGTGAAAGGACACAAACACCATTTTGTAGTGTGTGTGTGACCAATGTAAGGACACAAACACCAGTCTGTAGTGTGTGTGTGACGAGTGTAAGTACACAAACAGCATTCTGTAGTGTATGTGAGACCAGAGTAAGGACACAAACACCATTTTGTAGTGTGTGTGTGACGAGTGTAAGTACACAAACACTATTCTTTAGTGTATGTGTGACCAGAGTAAGGACACAAACACCATTCGGTAGTGTGTGTGTGACCCGTGTAAATACACAAACACCATTCTGAAGTGTGTGTGTGACCAGTGTAGGTACACCAACACCATTCTGTAGTGGGGGTGCGACCAGTGAAAGCACACAAACACCATTCGGTAGTGTGTGTGTGACCCGTGTAAATACACAAACACCATTCTTTAGTGTATGTGTGACCAGAGTAAGTACACAAACACCATTCTTTAGTGTATGTGTGACCAGAGTAAGTACACAAACACCAGTCTGTAGTGTGTGTGTGACCAGTGTAGGTACACAAAGAAGATTCTGTAGTGTATGTGTTACCAGTGTAAGTACACAAAACTCATTCTGTAGTGTATGTAGGACCGTATAAATGTGTGTAAGGGTCTGTGTGTAAATGTGTGTGTTTATACAGACACTTACACACACACACATTTACACACAGACACTTACACACATTTATACACAGACACTTACACACATTTATACACAGACACTTACACACACACACATTTACACACAGACATTTAAACACACACACATTTACACACAGACATTTAAACAAGTGGAGAAGGATCCACACTTATGGTTACTTAAAGTTGACAAATGAAACTATGGAACTGCTAACACACAGATTTACACACAGACATTAACACACAGACATTTACACACAGACATTTACACACACACACACACACAGAGACATTTACACACACACACACACACAGAGACACATTTACCCCCCC
>NW_018408799.1:15247-15475 GCF_002113885.1 Mizuhopecten yessoensis | reverse complement strand
ACACAGACACTTACACACACACACATTTATACACAGACACTTACACACACACACATTTATACACAGACACTTACACACACACACATTTACACAGACATATAAACAAGTGGAGAAGGATCCACACTTATGGTTACTTAAAGTTGACAAATGAAACTATGGAACTGCTAACACACAGATTTACACACAGACATTAACACACAGACATTTACACACAGACATTTACACACA
>NW_018408799.1:0-15122 GCF_002113885.1 Mizuhopecten yessoensis | reverse complement strand
ACACACACACACACACACACACACACTTACACACATTACCCCCCCACAGATTTACACACAGACATTTACACATACACACAGACATTTACACACACACACACACACAGACATTTACACACACACACAGACATTTACACACACACACACACAGACATTTACACACACACAGAGACATTTACACACACACACACACAGAGACACATTACCCCCCCCACACACAGACATTTACACAAACATTCCCCCCCCCACACACACAGGAATTTACACAAACATTCCCCCCCCACACACAGACACATTACCCCACACACACACAGACATTTACACACACACATTTTTACAAGTGGAGGAGGATCCACGCTTATGGTTACGTAAAGTTGAATGTTATTGAGTTGCCATAGGAACAAACGAAACTATGGAACTGCTTAAAAATATATTTAGTTATCTTTTTTTTTATATTAAATTACCAAATTGAGAGACAGTTAAGGATAAATATTCCTACTCCTTCAAATAAAAGATTTGTAAGCTCATGAAACTACTGTAAAGTAATTTTATTTCGCTATATTTGTGATTTACTTTCAAGGCGCAAATTCAAAACACCAGCGATACTTTTGTTTATGGGTCTGCCATTTGTTACTATCAATATCATGAATGTACATATACCAAGGCACTCATACTTCCTATTGTTTATATCAAATACACATGATTTTGTTCCTTCATATTTAATTCATAAATAAAATACACATGGTTTTGTTTTCCATATTTAATACCAACATCTTATTTTACAACACATTTAATGAACAAATTTTATTCCATTTCGGAATCGATGTAATGCGAATGTAAGACCCAACGAACAAGTTCTTGGTATGAAAACGCGAAAATATGACAACGCGAATTAAAGCACTGTACAGTAGTGAGGTTATATGGTCTTCTTACTTTCCGTGGAAACATAAATACAGCTCTCAAACTTGGCAGCACTGGCTACTCCAGCCCTGACGATAGACACACCAAACAGGTACATCGTGTCTAATGTCAGCGGCAAAGTTTGGTGACGTGTCCGGGAATCGGGAACAATCACCTTCTGCAGCTCTCCCTGTAAACAGCATATATTGGTCGTAATATTTCAAACACAGGTGAAGGTTTTAACGTCCAAACAATTACATCTATTTATAGGTGTATGCATCCTTGAACTTAAGAGAAGACTTGTATCTAGACTTTTCCTACTGTCAAATCCATTTTTCATTTTTTCAATAAGATTTGTCCAGTACATTAATTTGCTGATCACACCCTCTGTTAATACAAAATTCGGTCCCCTCTGCCTAAGGATGCTCCATACCAAATTTGGTTAAAAATCCCTCCAAATGTACTGAAGAAGAATCCTACAGGCCAAATTTAGTCAAAATTCACTAAGCCATTCAGGACTAGAAGCATTTTAAAGAAAAAGTTGACGTACCAATGTTATGTCAAAAAACAAGGTAATATAACCCGCTATCAGAGATTGTTACCGTAAATGTCTTCATTACATTTCTCAGATTTAACTTACCGCACATTCCTGCTGTGAACCGAACATCGTGCAGTAGACTACTCTGTAACTGGTGAGTAGGTCGACAGGACCAGGGACAGTCCACGATACATTATACAGCAAGTCCTTACGCTCCACCATAACATCAGCTGGTGTCATACCTGAAATAAATAAAGGTTTAAATAGATAATTACTATATATGGTCAGTTATTGAAAACATCATTGTCAAAATGAGGATTGCTATAATTTGACCTTTTTCTTCAATCTTATTTAAATCATCTGTGTCGGCTCTGTTAACTTCGTACTACGCCTGAACCATGTAACGAATGATTTTAATCAGATTGCTTTTTCTTTTACCAGCAGTTTTGATGATGAGGCTGAAATGGTGTGGTGATGTGAGTATCTGTGTGAGTGACTTACCTGTAGTGTCAATGATGAGGCTGGAGTGGTGATGTGAGTATCTGTGTGAGTGACTTACCTGTGATGTCGATGATGAGGCTGGAGTGGTGAGGTGAGTATCTGTGTGAGTGACTTGCCTGAGGTGTTAATGATGAGGCTGGAGTGGTGAGGTGAGTATCCTTTGACAATGGCAGCGGAGATAGATATGTTGTATAGTTTGTTACTACCTGTGGTGTCAATGATGAGGCTGGAGTGGTGAGGTGAGTATCTGTGTGAGGGACTTTCCTCAAGTGTTAATGATGAGGCTGGAGTGGTGAGGGGAGTATCTGTGTGAGGGACTTACCTGTAGTGTTGATTATGAGGCTGGAGTGGTGAGGTGAGTATCTGTGTGAGTGACTTACCTGAAGTGTTAATGATGAGGCTGGAGTGGTGAGGTGAGTATCCTTTGACAGTGGCAGCGGAGATAGATATGTTGTATAGTTTGTTACAGGGGAGTGGATGGCTAACAGAAGTGGTATTCTTATTGACGATGACTTTTGTAACAATTGCTCCATCAGATAGATCAGTATAGTTGACTCTGTAACTTGTGATTAAACCATTTCTCTCCACCTCTGGTATTGACTAAAACAAACAACATCAACTTGGTATCAGCATTACACTTGAGATTGCAACAGATCATTTAAAAATCATCAAATGATAAAAGAGTCAATAAGACACCCAAAGGGCCTGTATTGTTCAATGTATCTATTTTATTGAAGTAAAAAGGAATTTGATGAGATCACGGTGGTCATCTTGTATTTCTGATTGACCTATACAATTACAGTCCAACAATGTAACAATTTGGTTTAAAATGATGGAACATATAACTCAGTAAAAATTGTCTGCGCTACCAGAGACCTATTGATTAGAACCCCCAACTAAAAACAAGAGGCCCATGGGCCTAAACGGTCACCTGAGTCCTACAATATTTATNAGAAAAGTTGGTCAGGGTAGTCAGCCTATTATCAGTTGCCTAATCAGAGGTCAGGGTGAGTGTTTTGGACTTTTTTTATCGGCTGAGTAAATAACATAGTCAGGACCATGAGATGGTCCAAATTTGGTAAAAACACACGTGAGGATGTTAAAATTACCTCAGTCACTATATCCTCTATTGGATCCTGCCCATGTGCTCTTAATGATGCACATTTTAATATTACCACCCCTTAACCATATACACACATAGTGAGCATGAACTGATGAATACATCCAAGCTACCAGGATTGGCACTAGTGTCCAAACCGGCCAAGGCCTTAGTCCCAAAATTATATCATGGAAACAGTTGAGATCTCCACATAAAATTGCATGGAATGAAGATACTACCGAGATTGGCCCCTGGGTTCTTAGCCCTTAAATCATTGCATTGAAATGATTGAGATCATCACCCTATGACCATATATACAAATGACAAGTATGTAGTGATGGATCCTTACTTATGCTACTAAGACTGGCCCAAGGTCTGGCTCTGCCACTCGGGACTTGCTTCCTTAACTTTATAATTATACGATTGAAGCATGAAGAGATGCATACCCTCATGCAACCAGGAATGGCACAAGGGTCCTAGCCCACTACTTGGGACTAAGTCATATGGTCATAATATGGAAATGGTTGAGATCACTTGCTTAAAACCATATACATAAAGTTAAACATTTTTGATATGAAGCATCCTTGGTTCCTAGGACCAGTTAACTAAATCAATTATAATAAATCAAGTATGTAGGAAGCTCTCCTGGGGGCTTACAAGGTTCTGATTACAAAAAAAAGGAGAGACAGAGAGAGATACAAACCCTTTGGGACTCTTATTTAATCAACCATTTTTATTTTATCAATCTTATTGAGAGATTCTATTAATCGATCTTTTTATGAGATCAAATCATTCAGATTTGTTGGATTAAAATATGTACCTTAAAATAAATCGTTGAAGTAATTCCAGCAGTTGTCTTTTCTTTCTGGGTACACGATTCTGAGTGCTGTCTGAATCCAACCATCTCTGGGGCTGCTCCTGGTACTAATGTGTTAATTCATTTATTGAAATATGATTTATTATACTTTCAAATCATAAACATAATATTCATACATCAACTACCTGGTAGGCTTCATTTATGATTGGTCGAAGTAGTGGTAAGTAGGTTGTTTCTTGTTCATTGTCTGGTACGTCATTTTCATCTCACCCAAGGAATAATGATTACAACCAGTGCTATCAGAGTCGCACTAGCTTTAATTCACAGTACAGTGATGTTCAACATAATTCTTGATAATAAATGAATATTTGTAATTTTATCACCATACCATGATATTTAAGAGACTTATCAAAAATAACGATTATTCCTTTATTCACAAAAGCACACATTTTATCACAACGGAACAATAATATGATGAAAAATTTCAATCATTTTGGTTTTTTTTACTAACAAGACTGACTATACAATGTAAACGATGACCTACCATCTTGGTCTGTTTGGAATTCTTTTGTGACAGGGTCACTCCAGTAGCCCTTCGTTGCATTTCTGTCCGGGTGGACGGCAATGGTGAATTTGTACAAGGTGTAGGGTGTTAGGCCACAGACGGTTACATTGTCATTAACACTCCACAACTGGGTAAACACAAACAAAGAATAACATGACAGTTCTTTACATTTACTGCGTTACATGTTCACTATGGTTTAAGTTCACTAAAACAAATGTTTTAGACTAAAGTTATGAAGCTGTTCCTGTCTCAGATATCTATAGAGGTCTCATTTCAGCTGTAGTATGAAATTTAATTGTGGGGTTGGGTTTATTAAATTTTGAAGTAAAATTGAATTGTTGAATAAAGTTACTTGAAGTCTGAAGCACTGTTCCTCTGGTGTGGGACCAGACAAGAAACAAAATGTCTGTGTAGTATCTTTTTACTAGTGTGATGTTCCTCTGTGTTGATTCTTATTGTGTTTTCTAATTTTTGTGCCATGTAGTTGGTAAAAGGTTTCATTAAAACTAAAACAGTTGTTATCACGATGATCGCTACGATGTATCTACAGTGTGCTTTGAATATATTAATAATTGTACATTTGCTGGTGGTATGCTGAATCTTTGTGCTGGTTACACCTCAGGACCTTGTCCAACTCTCATCAGACGTATAGGTTATCATATCAAAACTTTAGACTGTGTTATGACTAGGCAATTAAAAATAAACAGTTTTAAAAATAAACAGTTTTAAACAATACAGTTGTGCTCTTATTAAGTTATGGCAGCCAGCCGTTGAGAATGTTGCAAACCAAAAATTCTGATTCAGCTGGAGGCTTTGCAGAGTGCTAAACTTCAATAAGTCTTGCTGTGACGATTGAGATTGCTCCATTTACACCACACACGAGCGATTTCGTTAGGGTAAAATAACCTGTGCAAGCTATTCTAATGATTGATTATTAAATCATTCACCCCTGAAGACACATTTGAGCTCTTCCAATTCAAAGGTTGGAATAGTTCATTATGAAATTTAAGGGGTGAATGAGTTAATATTACGTTTGAATACTCTTAATTCAAAACTGAACTCCGATTCCTATGTAAACATTTTTCAAACAACACATCAGATTTTCTTCATTCAAATATCCTTTGCAATTTTTTTTTTTAAAAAAAACATGCAAAAAATTCTGCTCAGTTGACTTTGTTTAGTTTTTCAGACCTATATTTCTCAAGACTCAACAGACATGAAAAGAAATACCATACCGTATTTTTCTGTGACGGGTCCCCAACAGCAGCGTACTGAACTCTGTAGTGTTTCTCTCTTGAGTCAGTAATATTTGGGTCGTATTTCCACGTCAGAAGTAAGCAGGTACTTTCATTGGTGTAATTTTGAGTAAAAGAGTTCACCTCATGCGGTTTTACTGTAACAGTAACACAAAGAATACCGATGAAGACGGATAACATCATTTAGCAAAGCCGACTGTTTATTAGTCATTAGTCAGGTATTATATTACAATTAAACAACTGTATTAAAGTTTTAGTCATTTATGAAGAATTGTGTCACATTCAGATCAATGTTTCCATGTTATCCAAACCTCAATTTCTACATCAAGATTTTAATCTTTTCGTCCAGACCATAATCTCTACATCCAGGGCCCTGTTGTTCAAAAGTGATTAGCTAAATTAATCAGTGATGGTGCAATTGTTTTAATTTTTGTGTAACCATTAACTGAGTCAAAACTTTCCAGGTAAAGATTATACTAGTAAAACTGTCCAGGTAAAGATTATACTAGTAAAACAACTGAATTTTATATTGTAATACAATGTATGCACTTAATTATGGCAAATGTAAATTATGTATAAAATGCAGAATGATAATAAAAACTATTTAAAAAAAATAAAAAATCAACAGAAAAAAATATATAAAAATATACCAGTAAGGTTAGACTACATGCAAAATTACGAGCTTTCCTTGTATATTGACCAAATTATTGGAGGTTGAAAAATGTTGTTAAACAGTGATTCAGCTCATCCCATTTTATTGTCAAGATAAATTCCCCAGATATTGACCTCTTGCCAATCTCATTATGAACAAGAATTCCACAGGAGTGGATGTGTCGCCTGCTCAGTGAGAAAAGTTTTTTGGCTTGAGTTATCGCGTAAACAAGCAAAAAATTAACGGCAAAAACGTCAAGTGTGAAATGGCAAAACGCAGACAGTTGAAACTCGACTGCAAAAAAACTGTCGTATATGTTGAACATAATTGCTTTTAGCATTACCATACAAAATTTGAAAGGAATTGATTAAAAAATAAAAAAGTTCTTGCATTTACTACACAATGCCCTTATTTGACAATAAAAGGGGCATAACTTCACCAAAAAAGCATGTAAACTTCTGAAATGCGAGCTTTATTAGTATGCATTATGTGTACCATGTTTGAGTTCAATCAACCCAAGTGAACTGAAGTTATTGCACGGAAACCTTGTTTCGGACGACACAACCAACATCGACGCCGCCGACCTATATGTCGCCTCGCTTTGTAGGCGACACAAAAATGACAATCTCATTCAGACAAAAAAAACTTTTTTAAGAATAAATTTCTTCTCAATGCACCAAAGGACTTCTAATAGAACAAGTACAGTACATTGTACATGAAAATGAATTACCGTTCTCGTCACGTATTTTCATTATCCATGGTCCCACCTTTGTCATGTTTTTGTGTGGGTTTGTGTTTGTCACCTTCAGTTGGAAATCTCCTTGGTACATATCAAGGGAACCATCTTCAGGAGTCCATGTACATTCAGTTTTGTTCACCATGTTGTGGCAGGAAATGAGGGCACCATTATACCTTAAAAGATACCATTAATTAAGCATTATTGTAACTCCATTATGCTTCATGTAAGTCACAGTTTGCAAAACCTGGCACGTCCTTAACTGACCATAGCTGTTTTAAAATAGGACGTAAAACACAAACAAACAAACAAAAATTGTAAACATTTCAAGCAGTAGCTTATTTTCGGAAATCAGAAGTTTAGAAAATAGTCAGATGCAAAAGGTCCAATGGGCCTGTATCACTTACATGTCATTGATCTCATTTCTGTGACCTTCAAAGTGGAGTGAAGGTGAAATCGACTTCAGATTATTGATCTTTGTTGGAAGATTTGTATTCATTTTATGCATGCATCTTTCAAAGTTACTGCATATCCCATTTGTTTTTGAAAATAAGCCTTTTCCGCTTGTGGTAATGAAGGACCAACATGAATAAACAAGATAATATGAAAATTTATTAAATGTGAACTAACATGGATTATTCTGGCAAAGGGTGAACACTTGACTTGACGAAAATTTCTTGGTATGCAGTATATCTAGAAGTCTCATTCACTCATTTAGGTCCAAATTTTAAAGGCCATCATACCAGCAACTTAATGGTTTCAATGTATTTGACCCCTAATGCCTTTAAAGTGGGTAAATGCCACTCATTTGAATAAATCTGATAGCATGTCATTCCAGGACTATAGGTCAAAATTCTTTAATCTTGCTACCTTGATTTTTCAAATAGGTTCCTTAAAGGTTTTTACAGATTAAAAACCAGGTGACCTACAACTCTGGCCAAGGTCATTCATTTGAAAAACATGACAGCCCATCTACCAGCATTTAACTGGCCAAACATCTTGACCATAGGCCTCTCTATTATTCTGCAGAAGTTATTTATTTACATATTTTAACAAATTTAACTCCTGTAACCTTGAAAGTGGATCAAGGTAATTCATTTGAACTCATTTAGTAGCCCTTCATCTCAGAGTGCTACTGGCCAATTAACAGGACCCTAGGCATCTTGGTTATTCAGTAGTTATTCAAAAGTTGTGATACAATAAAGATTTACCCTTATTTACTATAATGGTTTCTTCACCCCCCCCCCCCAATGGAACTTCTCTGCAAGGGGGTTCTTTATACCACATTAGATTATATAGTATATCAATAATTTAGAAAAGTAATGTAGATATAAAGACCATGCCTGTTATCAAGTCCTATTGTTTATTAAATCCATTAAACTTGATGCCAAGAAATAGTCGTTTTTTAAAATTTAACCTCTGTCTCCCCTCTTGGGCTCTGCCACATTTGGACCTACCATGCACCTTGTTAATACAAATGAGTTGCCTTGGCCAAGGTACACTCCACACTGAATTTTTACAACCTCAACTGTTTCCATGCTATGACCAAGGGACCAAGTCCCCAGGGGTGAGAATAGACCCCAGAGCAATCAAAGTGGCATGGATGTTTCATGCCTAGCAAATGAGTATGCAGTTTTAGGGTGGGAATATCAACAATTTCCAAGATATGACCAGTATATTTCTAAGTGCCATGGCATAAGCTAATTTGCCTTTTGGGCTGGTGTCAGCTAAAACAATAGATGCTAGCTGATAGGAAGAGCTGGGCTTACACGGATCATGGACTGATGGACAGAGAGGGTGATTCCTATCAACAGTAAGTTGAATAGTTTTTGATTTGACTGTGCAATGGTTAATAAACAGAGAAATTGATCTTACTGTTATACCTACATGGTCAGTTCAACATTGATGTAATACTTGTAGCGATATGGCGGAAGTGTCCACCTGCAGACCAGCCTGTCAATCCAGTTGTGCCAGATACATTCTATATCATTGATTGGTTCTAATTGGTCTACAACACAAAACATATTGTATGTCATTTATGGTTGTTAATTGGTCTACTACACAAAATATATTGTATATCATTTACCAGTTCTATCGCCTACAACACAAAACATATTGTATGTCATTTACCAATTCTTCATTAACCAGTTCTATAGTCTAGCTACAACACAAATTATATTGTATGTAATTTACCAGTTCTATAGACTACAACACAAAATATAGTGTGTGTCATTTACCAGTTCTTTAGTCTACAACACAAAATAAATTGTATGTCATTGATTGGTTCTATAGTCTACAACCCAAAATATATTGTATGTCCTTTACCAGTTCTATAGTATACAACACAAAATATATTGGCTGTCATTTACCAGTTCTAAAGTCTACTACACAAAACATATTGTATGTCATTTTACAGTTCTATAGTCTACTAAACAAAATATATTGTATGTTATTTACCAGTTCTATAGGCTACAACACAAAACATATTGTATGTTATTTACCAGTTCTATAGTCTCCTACACAAAATATATTGTATGTCAATTACCAGTTCTATAGTCTCCTACACAAAATATATTGTATGGCATTAACCAATTCTATAGTCTACAACAAAAAATATATTGTAGTCTACAACACAAAAGATATTGTCTGTCATTAACCAGTTCTGTAGTCTAATACACAAAATATATTGTATATCATTTACCAGTTCTATAATCTACAACACAAAATATAATGTATGTCATTTACCAGCTCTATAGTCTACAACACAAATTATATTGTATGTCATTATCCAGTTCTATAGTCTACACCACAAAATATATTGTCTGTCCTTTACCAGTTCTATAGTATACAACACAAAATATATTGGCTGTCATTTACCAGTTCTTTAGTCTACAACACAAAACATATTGTATGCCATTTACCAGTTCTATAATCTACAACACAAAATATATTGTATATCATTTACCAGTTCTATAATCTACAACACAAAATATCTTGTATGTCATTTACCAGTGCTATAGTCTACAACACAAACTATATTGTATGTCATTTATGGTTGTTAATTGGTCTACTACACAAAATATATTGTATGTCAATTACCAGTTCTATAGTCTTCAACACAAAATATATTGGCTGTCATTTACCAGTTCTTTAGTCTACAACACAAAAGATATTGTCTGTCATTAACCAGTTCTATATACATTCTATATCATTGACTGGTTCTAATTGGTCTACAACACAAAACCTATTGTATGTCCTTTACCAGTTCTATAGTATACAACACAAAATATATTGTATGACATTGATTGGTTCTATAGTCTACAACAAAAAATATATTGTATGTCATGTTCCAGTTCTATAGTCTAGCTACAAAACAAATTATATTGTAATGTCATTTACCAGTTCTTTAGTCTACAACACAAAACGTATTGTATGTTATTTACCAGTTCTATAGGCTACAACACAAAACATATTGTATGCCATTTACCAGTTCTATAATCTACAACACAAAATATAGTGTATGTCATTTACCAGTTATGTAGTCTACTACACAAAATAACTTGTATGTCATTGATTGGTTCTATAGTCTACAACCCAAAATATATTGTATGTTATTTACCAGTTCTATAGACTACAACACAAATTATATTGTATGTAATTTACCAGTTCTATAGGCTACAACACAAAACATATTGTATGCCATTTACCAGTTCTATAGACTACAACACAAAATATAATGTATGTCATTTACCAGTTCTTTAGTCTACAACACAAAATAAATTGTATGTCATTTACCTGTTCTATAGTCTTCAACACAAAATATATTGTATATCATTTACCAGTTCTATAGGCTACAACACAAAACATATTGTATGTAATTTACCAGTTCTATAGGCTACAACACAAAACATATTGTATGCCATTTACCAGTTCTATAGACTACAACACAAATTATATTGTAATGTCAGTTACCAGTTCTATAGTCTACAATACAAAATATATTGTATGTTATTTACCAGTTCTATAGGCTACAACACAAAACATATTGTATGCCATTTACCAGTTCTATAGACTACAACACAAATTATATTGTATGTCATTTGCCAGTTCTATAGTCTACAACACAAATTATATTGTATGTCATTTACCAATTCTATAGTTGACAACAAAAAATATATTGTATGTCATTAACCAGTTAATTAAAAAAAAACAGTGTTTTTTTTGTCAGGAATGTTTGATGTGAAATACCATTTCTTTGTCATCTGATGTGCTTCAATATCAAGTTTTCATTTTTTCCTGAATTTATTTCAAAGTTCTCTTTGATATTTATCTAGAAAACCCGTTGTAGCACCAACATTCTTTTACATTAATTAATGATAACATCATTCAAAGATTCTACTTCACACCAGAATACATACAGTCGACAATTACACTCTGGCCTCCAATCAACCCGTCAACCCCCTCAACGCCTCGCTTGTGACAGTAGTACTTCCCGTCGTCCTCCAACTTCATTGGCTTGTTAAACAACACCGCACTTTCGTTGAGTATGGTGAGGTAAGATGGATCTACCTCCACATTATTGAACACGATGAATAAATCTGATGCGTTCACCGAATGGTGCGGTTTGTCCAGTGCACAAATCATGGTGCTTGTGTCATTTATGAAATAATATGGGTCATTCGGAGAGAAAGCTGAAAACAAAAATGGTTTTATTATTACAATGGTACAAGATACTTTACCTCGCTTGTTCCAGTTTACTCAGCTGTAAATGAGTATGTGGTTGGGCAGTGCTAGAATTGTTGAATGCTAGCTGTGAGCATCGAAATGGCAGCACCGGCTGTATGCTGACCCCAGGGAACTGAGAAAGATATTGGCTGGTTGCAAAGGCCTTATAACCATGGATAATAATTGTGAACCACTTTGAGACGACCTACGAACTAGGTTGTGATAAAGAATAAAGATATAAGAACCTCAAATAATATTATTATTCTAATTATTAGCATTTCAAACTACCATATATAACTTGACCTTTTACATGCATCATTTCTGTTACCTGACCTGTGTGGTATGGTGCAGAGCAATGCATGATATGTCATCCAATCAGGATACCTTATGATCTATCTATCAAGCTTCATAAAAACATTATTATATGACTGGTGCTAATTCCCAGCCCTGATTGGAGGAGCAACGTCATGTGACGAGTCTGTAAATTTGTTACAGACCTGACGTTTTATGAACAGAAAAGTGTTACAGACCGCTACTAAAAATAAACCTATGTAATTTCCCAGCCAGTCTGTACTCTCATCAAATTCAGAACTACTGTATGTGATGCTATTGATGATGTTGATTGTGCAAATGATATTTACTAGGAACTAAATATCACATGAATTGAATCTGAAATTGTATATGTTATTTTGTATTTGAAATCCTTCTTTGTGATTCCAAAATGGTCCATGCCGTCCATGGGTTTATGACATGAAAAATGATAAATCTCATTGTAAAATGTCGTAAAAAAACAATTGCGGACATCAGTTTCGGTCTATCTCTGATTTATTAATTTTCATGTAGGGGTTACTTCCCTTGGTATGTCGCTATAGGTTAAGGACTAACAAAAAATTGTTCTATTTTTAGCATTAACATTATACTTACATCCACATTTACAGCAGATAAAACAAGCTGTGGAGGACCACATCAAACACCTGATGATGACACAGCTCAGAGTGATCTCAGTAATACCCATGACGTTGGCGTTGGGAGACGTGACACAGGATAACCCAGGAAGTCTGTCAGTTCAGTGCCTTTTCTTAAAATCTGGCATCTTTTATAAATGTATATCCACACCTGTGAAAATTGAGTAAAAGGGACACAATATAGAAAACAAGTTAACTATATCTCACTGTCTACAGGAGGCCTAGAGGGCCATTATCGCTCACCTATATATTTGAGCAATCATGGGAAAATGTTCTCAAAAATAGTAACTTTGTAAATATTTTATATAGTCTCCTAGACTTAAGAATATTCCAAACTAAACGAAACCTCATACGGCTCTATCCCAGCATACTATGTGTCAAATGTTTTACAGTATTGACCCCTTTGACCCAGGTTAAGGTCATTTATTTGGGGAAACATTAAAGCACTCTGTCCGAGGTACCTCCTGGCCCAATATAATTGCTCTTGGCATCTTGGTTATTCAGAAGAAGATGTTAAAATGATTTTGTGTTATTTGACCCCTGTAACCTTGAAAGCACTACATTCCTGGTACCCACTGGCCAAATACCATGGTTCTAGGTTCTCCAGTTCTTAAGAAGAAGTTGTTCAAAGAAAAAATTGACGGATGATGAACAACACACCATACCATAAGCTCAACTGGCACTTAGTATCAGGTGAGCTTATAGTAACATTAAATTACTACGACAGGAAACTGGAATTATCTTTTCAATTTGAAGTGATTGTGAAGTGATTGTATCTTTATAGTAAATCAGAGACCCCTGGTTTGATCCCTAGCCGACCCATTGCATTAACAGATATTGCATGAACGTTATTTTTTTTACAACCATTGGATACATTTGAAAGAAGATGTAATATGAATTGCTAATCAAAGACTTAATATATGCTGTACTTTGTGAGAGATGCTCTGAATTTACATAGGTCAAATAGGAAATGAACTGCGTCAATGAATGGCAGTCCATTTCCTGAACGAGCCCAAACTGTTTACAGAATGTATTAGTTACCGGTAACAGGCATTTCCATGATTGGTCAAATGATCAGTTTTTAGTTTTGCCAAATTATTAAAATCACATCAGATATTATTGAAAGAGAATTAAAAGATAATATGTTTATTGAAATTTTTATTCAGGACACTTAACACGGGGAATTTCAAGCATTTATTACATAATATCTATTATAGGTTTACTCGTATATTTTATTGACACATTTAATGCAAGTACATTCATTGTAATTATTTTAAGACATCACTATTCATAGATGTCTGCATTATTTGTAATTTAATATGCAAGAATTTTTGACATTTTAAGTATGACTCACTATGTGTACTTTATTTATTATGTCCCGATTCAAATAAAGTGAAATCGCCTGAAGAGCCACAAAATGGGCAAAGCTACTAGGGAGGTTTAGTCTTCGAAGTTTTGTTTTATTTCTTTTTCTACAATCTCATGGATGTTTAAATATTGTATATATGCAATGTTAACAGAGATAATTATTTTGTGAATGCCTCCACGAAGGGTCTAACTGGGGACCACTGGTTTACTAGTATTATGCTCTACTGAATGAGTTCAAGAGAAATTTTCTCTCACTGAGTTGGAAGTAATTATATAAGTGGCTTGTTTTACCAGGGCCGTTTTCGTTTAAACGGTTCAACCGGTCGGACTACAGATCATCGTTTATCAAATAAGGTCGGACCTAGTAATCTGATGCAGCTTTCAGGCGAGCCTTGACAAAGCCTTGCAAGGCCTGCCTAAATATTTGCAGGTCCGTCACCATTTATACCCAAAGACGCATAAATGAACAGTACCCTGGGTGACAATAAACGAACAGTACCCTGGGTGATGTTAACATGCCTACAAATGCATTTCTTCACACTTCTATACACCATTTCTACACACTTCTACACACCATTTCTACACACCACTTCTATACACCACTTCTACACAACACTTCTACACACCACTTCTACACACCATTTCTACACACTTCTACACACCATTTCAACACACCATTTCTACACACTTCTACACACCATTTCTATACACCATTTCAACACACCATTTCTACACACTTCTACACACCATTTCAACACACCATTTCTACACACCACTTCTACACACCATTTCTACACACTTCTACAAACCATTTCAACACACCATTTCTACACACCATTTCAACACACCATTTCTATACACTTCTACACACCATTTCTACACACCATTTCCAACTTTTTTAAAAATAAATATTGTTCTATAATATGTATATATGAAACCTAATTTACATCCACAGCATCTAAGAAATTTCATCAAAATTACGAGAGGAGTCGTCCTATCT
>NW_018408798.1:396657-404882 GCF_002113885.1 Mizuhopecten yessoensis | reverse complement strand
GTATACTCATACTTGTACAGATGATTTTGTACAGGTGTTTTTGTATAGGTGTTTTTGTACAGGTGATTTTGTACAGATGTTTTCGTAAGGATGTTTCATACAGGTGTGTACTCATACTTGTACAGGTGATTTTGTACATGTGTTTTTGTACAGGTGATTTTCTACAGGTAATTTTGTACAGGTGTTTTTGTACAGGTGTTTTTGTACAGGTGATTTTGTACAGATGTTTTTGTAAGGATGTTTCATACATGTGTGCACTCATACTTGTACAGGTGATTTTGTACAGGTGTTTTTGTACAGGTGATTTTGTACAGGTAAAGGTGATTTTGTACAGATGTTTTTGTACAGGTGTTTTTGTAAGGATGTTTCATACAGGTGTTGTGTACTCATACTGGTACAGGTGTTTTTGTACAGGTGATTTTGTACAGTTGTTTTTGTACAGGTGATTTTGTACAGGTGTTTTTGTACAGGTGTTTTGTACAAGTGTTTTGTACAGGTGATTTTCTTTTTATGGGTTTGCATTGCCAGCAGCTTATTTATCAGTATAGTGCCGTACCAATTAATTATTACAGTATAGAAACGTTAATATCGGATTCAGATGATAATACATGACACTCTTGGTCAAGGTCACAGACACAATCCATCGCCTGCTTAATCTAAACCGATCGCCCTGAAATTAATAAGCAGGTTCACTACCAACTGAGCCATATTTTTTCCTGTTGATTGTAGAAATAAACAAATGCAGAGAAATATTACTTTGAACTTATTCCACTTTATTCATAATAATATATATAATTCTTAATGTATAATATTTCCAGAAAACCTCAACAAGTATCTGTAATAACTTAGCCAATGATATAACAGTAAACTTATCAGTCAGCTACAGTCAAACCTGTCTTCCTGCCATAAACTCATACTTTTTGGGGGGAAAATTACTTATTTCTGTTATCCAGATTTTCAAATAGAGCACAACAATGTTTTGCCCGTAATTGTTCTTATATAATGTTCAGTTATGATTAGAAAACTTGAAGAAAGGGTAAAAAAATGGCCCAAAATTGGTAGTTCTTTTCAGAAACACAAAATCCATAGTGTAAATTATCTGCACAGTAATTCAGTGTTAATACTTCTACATATACTGCCATGTGAAAGTCAATTATTTTTCTGAAATGTCTTGAGGGAAGAAACTGGTATTCTACAAGTGAAGATTTAATATTTGCACCAGTCACCATCGAACTAAAATCCTCATACATCAGGTTTCAATATAACCAAAATCTATGCATAAAAAATAGATTATGCTGCAAATTTAAAAAAGTTACTGAGGCATTGAACAGCTGACCACCCGAGTCTGTAACTTTGAGGAAGGCAGGTTTCTATGTAACTGTACCTAGTTTCTTCTAACCCTTTCAACCCTTAATTCCAAAAGCAGACCTGATTTCCTACCGACAAATTGGGGGTTCAGGGAAGAAAGGCCATAAAATCACAGAGCTCTACAAAATCACAAAAAGCACAGCTTGCCAGTCATCATGAAAATTTAACAAATTTCATAATAATGTGTTAACCATTTCATCATTAAAATGATGGAGAAACAGATTTAGTATTTAACCAATGTTAGTTAATATTACGTGAGTTGATATCTTCTAAACTTGAAGAAAAAAATCTACAAGGAACAAATTGAATGTATAGAAAACAAGTGTACATTCAGTCTAGCATAAAGAGTAGAAAACCTCCGTACCTCCACGGGTATGGTACTTAAATAATGGGTCTTCGTGCTGTGGATGGATGTTCAGTTACTTAAACAGTCCTTGTATACAGAGCATTCGTCGATAAGAAATAGTCAATAACGAGTATTTGGTATTATTTTCCATTTCGTTTTCTCGAAAAAACATCTCCACTTCTGTAAACACTTTTCACACAAAGCCTTGAAAAGAACTCTCGACAAATATTGTTCACTCTGTAAGCATGCGTACTAAGTATTTCAACAGGAAAGCCCTGAATTGCTGTTTCATCACCAAAACAATGCGAATTTTGACCTAGTCCTTCGCAGCACTGACTTTTCGCAGTTCTATAGGGCTGTCAGTGTTACAGTCAGCACAAAAGTTCAATCACACATACAACGTTACAACCCTTCAAGCATATCCACGAATTCCATCCACGATCGCTCACTAGTGCTGTACTAAGGACGATTTCAAACAGATAACCATAGTAACCACTTCCTGTAGTGGTTTAGTCCATCACTAAGGTAACATATCTCAGATATGTAATTTTGCTGATAAAGTTCTGCTTTACGACTGGAAATGTTAATTCACAGTTAAGCACAATCAAAAGGAAATTCCTTGAGCGAGACGCGAAATCTTCATCGTCAACGACTAAATTTGCGTCCAAGCTGACAAGATGTCCGCTTCATTCAGCGTTCTATCAGAGGTAAGTAGCACAATCAAAACCAGCAGATAATATTCTGTCACAAAACTGACTGGACAAACACCTACTGTCAATCAATCCAGATGCACTCATGCATGTAACACACAATTCCCTTGAGAATTTAATATCAAACGGCACAGCCACAATGTTAGTGTGTCACACCCAGTAGCTGGCATACTAGCTGGGATATAGTATCACCTTGGCCCAGAGTGTAGGCTCAAGGTCAACACATAATGTTATAATGTCTTGGCACCGAGATTCATTCAGGTTTCAGCATTTCTGTTTTTAACACATGAAAAATAAAAAGAGTAACAACTGGTTGAGATCTAAATAACGTTCAAAACAAACATTTAGACTGTTGTGTTGTCGTGGTTGCTATCACGGTCGGACAAAGGAAGCTTGGGAGACCAGCCATTTTATAATGACCTTCAGCATTTAGTAACAGTCCTGACGAGTCACCTCATCAGCTGAGGATTAAACATGCATCCTCGAGATGAATGATGAATACTACCTCCAGTCTATTTGGGGGCTCAACAATTCACCCCATCAAGCTATCAACACCTGTGGGATCAATCAGCCATTTTTATCACAAGATGAACATTGTTATGGTAACACACCACCTGTCTGTCATTTTGAACCAGTTCCAGTGTTTGTACTACTACTACTACTTGGAAATTTTATCGTCACTGGTGTGTCACCGTCTGACTCCTGACTAAGGGTATCTCTGTCCTCCTCAAGGTCAAATTGAAAGCGTGATTCCTCCTCTTTATCCCGTGAGGAACAGAAGCTGGATGAGGGACTGATGGGGATCATCCTCAAGTACCAGTCACGGTTGTCCTCCAATGTATCGAGAATTTCTTGAGCATCTGGAAACACGAGGTCTGCCCAGGTCTCCCATAGCGGATGGACTATGTAGTCAATGAAGCTGACCTATTGACAGAATAAAAGATAACAAAAATTAGTTTAGGAAAAGAAAGACTATGATTATCATCCTACTAAGGTAAAAGAATACATAAAATGTTATTACAAAGATCAACATTTACAATTTGACAAAATGTGTTTGAACATTACATGATACAAACTTTCAGAACAGTTACTTCCCTTTGTTTGAAAGTCTTCATGCCTGTTTAATTTTTCCAGGATAAGTAACGAGTAAGGCATCATTTTTCTGTAAGAATAGCTAATTAAGTTTGTGCTGACCTGTGTTTTTTCAATGGTAGCAGTATGTCTGTCACACATGGGGCTGATATCCAGGCCCTTCTCCCGTTCAAGGTCCCCCTGGATGAAGAATTCCTGCATGATTCTGTCAACCCACATCTTGTACATCTGGAGAGGTTTGGTGGGGTTGCTGAGGTCAGAGCAGTGCACCATGTTCTGTAACACCTAAAAACAAACAAAACACCTGTCTATAAACTGTACCTAACACCTGTAAACAAAACAACACACCTGTCCATAAACTCTAACACCTGTAAACAAACAACACACCTGTCTATAAACTGTACCTAACACCTGTAAACAAACAAAACACCTATCTATAAACTGTACCTAACACCTGTAAACAAAACAACACACCTGTCTATAAACTCTAACACCTGTAAACAAACAACACACCTGTCTATAAACTCTTTCACCTGTAAACAAACAACACACCTGTCTATAAACTGTACCTACCACCTGTAAACAAACAACACACCTGTCTATAAACTCTTACACCTGTAAACAAATCAATAAACCTGTCTAATAAACTCTAACAACTGTAAGTGTGATTTTACAATGATGTTGAACTACAATATGGAAAGTCAGTAAGATAAATTCTGTGGTGCTCCATTAATTATAAAAAGAGATTTCCATAAGATGAAAGTATTATTTGAAAACAGAAATGATGTCTACCTTCTGTTAGTGTTTTATAATAGAGATTTAAAAGTACAGCCGAAAATTGCCACCAAATCGATTGAGTTGTCAAATGATTGTTATCTCCCTTTAGTTGCTCCATCCATCATTTAAAGTTGAGAATATTAAACAAAATATAATACCCCTAAAATAATCTACTGATTCAGTTACTAATGAATTCAAGTGCCTGTGTGTCCTAGTTACCTGTATTCTGTCGGAGTAGTTATCCAGCAGTAGTACCCCAGAGCCTGCCACTTTCTTTGTCTCAACCATTGTCTTTAAGTCGGCCAACAGGCTCATGTGTTTGGACATATCAGTAGCTAGAACCTGCAAGAAGATAGGCATCCTCATCGTAAATGGCCATCTTTGGTAGGTACTGTCATGAATGTAATGTTTTGGACAAAAAGAATCTATAATTTTCCACTATATTATAAAATGTCTTTGTGATATCATCTAGTGGCAGTTCAAGAGGACATCGGTTGCCAGTGCCATTAAACATGCATTCATCAAGTCCTTATCTATAACAAATATTATCATAAGGCCAGTTTTATTTATTGCTGAAACTGCTAAACTAAAACAGCTACCATCAATTTGTTTTTGTTACTTTTGAAGAAGACTTTCCGACGATTTATTTTGAATGTTCAAAACAGTCCATTCCATCTTCATTCTAAAACAATAGTACGTACCATGTCGATGACCATTTTCCGTAGTGTTTGTCGCTGTTTGCTGTTGAGGTTAAAGAGGATGTCACAGTTTTCCTCCTGCAGGAGTTTGAACGCTACAGCCAAGTGGTGGTTCTCCAGTACCGATTCGTCGTTGTACATGAGGGCAAGTTCTGAACCTGTGAAAAAAGGACTTTGTTAAACAGTGCTGTCCCCAAATTTGTTAATAATTAAAAGTACAATACTGAAAATGAACACTTTGACAGTAACCTGAATTAAGGGCTTCATTTATATAATGTAAAGTAAGGGCTGCCAATCAATCAGAGTATACAAAAAGCAAGTTATAACAGAAGTCGCGACGAAGGAGACACGGAGACCTGCTTTCTATGTAGGAGTAACGGAACTCCGCTACTAGGCTACTTTGATTATATTTTAGTTTGAACTAAAGTAATTTTGTAATCTAAAAGAAAGAAATTGCAATTTTTGATACCATTATTGGCAAAAGATATAAATGTTACATTTTAATAATATGAAGGCAGCAATTTCATCTTATATCTATCAGATCTTATATCTATACTTTATATATTTATGTGGTTTCAAATAAAGTAAGTAAAAGTTAATAAAATCATTTAAAAAAAATATGTTCAGAAATATAATGGACTAGAAATTCAATTAAGATTATTTGTGTCTTATGAAATCTGCAGGTTGAATTTTGTAGTTAAACAGAGTGAACACTGATTTGAACCCGTATCCAGGGCGTTACTTACTAGTGTTAACAAGGTACTGGTTTGTCAAGCCAGGGTGATCTACATCATGCATTGCACATGCGAATATGGCTGCAAGAACTTCTAAATCTGTGAACACATTCTGTAATGTAAAAAACAGAAAGCATAACAGTTACAGTACTAAAGGATGGGCACTCCAATAGTGAGCAACAGTGCCTAGATAAGTACACTCCAATAGTGAGCAACGTTAACAGTGCTTAGATAAGTACACTCCAATAGTGAGCAACAGTGCCTAGATAAGTACACTCCAATAGTGAGCAACAGTGCTTAGATAAGTAGCCGACCGTATATCTCTGAGGTTTATGATGTCATATATAGTGTATGAGGTATAACTTGTAACTTTTTTTGGTATTGAAACAATGCAGAAATCATGAAGGTATGTTGAGGTTTCAAGTACTAAATTTCAGGATGAATTAAATCAGACACTGCCATATTTGGGCATTGATGATAGATGATAATTTCTGTCAAGCACATTAAAGTTCGTAATTATTGAAACATATTAATAATTCCATAAATACTCAGGTGTTCATTTCTACATTGTCACAAGAAGGTCGCAGCTTTGATCCCTTAATCAAACTCTAAATGCTCCTTGACTTAGTTGACATACTGCGGTTAAATGATTGACAGTTGACGTTTGATATAGACAATGTCTCGGTATTTGCCATCTGACAAAGAGGGAGTTCTATATTTCCTGATGCTTGTCTTGCAGTTTTTTTCAGTAAAACCCCTTAGGTACCACCCCACTTGTATCCAGGAGGGTGTTCCAACAGCTATTTATACACAGGTGGATAGCCATATAGCCTCTTGTATCTAGGCAAGTAATGAACTACTTAAATCACCAAAACTGTATCTAGATACTGCAATAACCCCTAGTACACAGTGAAGGTACATAAATACCCTCTTGTATCAAATGTGGATGTTCAAACATCTTTGTGTATCTTAATGTGTCCTCAATTACACCCTTGTATCCAATGGGGTATTCAGCCCCACCTTGCACCCCTGGATACTGAAATAACCCTTTGTTTGTATGGATATTCAGTACCACCTTGCACCCCTGGATACTGAAATAACCCTTTGTTTGTATGGGTATTCAGCCCCACCTTGCACACCTGGATACTGAAATAACCCTTTGTTTGTATGGGTATTCAGCCTCACCTTGCACCCCTGGATACTGAAATAACCCTTTGTTTGTATGGATATTCAGCACCACCTTGCACCCCTGGATACTGAAATAACCCTTTGTTTGTATGGGTATTCAAATTAGGTACATGTACTCAAATACCTTTGTATTCAGAAGGGTGTTCAAATATATCTTTGTATCCAAATTGGTAAACAAATACCCCTTTGTATCTAAATGGTTACTCAGATCCCCCTGTATAATGGTGATTGTAAGCATTTAACATTTATACCTACCGGTTATACTATTACCCATATGTTGTAAAAGGCTTAAGAGTTATTTTACAAATTATATAGGGCGCTATATAAATGTTGTATACTATTATTATTAGAATACATCTGTTACGTATAACATGTGTCCTTTATACTCTGTGAAGGACCAATTGTTGGGCACACATAGGGTATAAGGACGAGTGACGAGTTGGATGAATTTAGATGATGATGCTGACAAACATATAAGGTCCGGATCGCTAATTATAACGTACAGGATATAAAGAGCACTTGACACTCTGCTTATTTGTTTTAATTCTTAACCGTGGTAATTTAGTGGAGGTATTTGCGTCTATCAGACAGAACTGACGTCATTAGAGCCAGGCCAGCGATCACTGGCTTACAACACTGCCATGATAGGTCTTCTGCCAATTAATGCTTTCTTTATCAGTTTACTCATAGTTCTGTTGACCAAGCATGGCGAATGTGGTTTAAGTTAAGGCCTTCTTCCCCAGATGTTTAGGGTAAGATCAACCGTCTGTTTAAGTGTTTGGGATTACACCGAAACGTTATACGGGGGTCAGAGGTCTAGGCCTTTCACATAGAAACATGGGACTGCGTCATCATGGAACCAGAAATGGGTGTGGAGGATGTGTAGTACGTAGTCAGGTTGATAAACAGGGTGTAACACGTTCTTTGAAACATTTTCCACTTTTTTCCCCACATTTTACAATTAATTTTGCCTTTTAGCGTATTTTGGGCCATACAACTGACACATGTAAATATATCTTAAAGGAGATGACGGTTTCAGTTTATCAGACAGACTATATATATAAAATGAGACAGACTATAAGAGGTAACCACTGTTGTCACTTCAATGTGACAGACTATAACAGATAAACACTGTTGTCACTTCAATGTGACAGACTATAACAGGTAATCACTGTTGTCACTTCAATGTGACAGACTATAACAGGTAAACACTGTTGTCACTTCAATGTGATTAACTATAACAGGTAAACACTGTTGTCACTTCAATGTGACAGACTATAACAGGTAAACACTGTTGTCACTTCAATGTGAC
>NW_018408798.1:286004-394804 GCF_002113885.1 Mizuhopecten yessoensis | reverse complement strand
TAACTATAACAGGTAAACACTGTTGTCACTTCAATGTGACTAACTATAACAGGTAATCACTGTTGTCACTTCAATGTGACAGACTATAACAGGTTATCACTGTTGTCACTTCAATGTGATTAACTATAACAGGTAAACACTGTTGTCACTTCAATGTGACTAACTATAACAGATAAACACTGTTGTCACTTCAATGTGACTAACTATAACAGATAAACACTGTTGTTACTTCAATGTGACTAACTATAAAAGGTAAACACTGTTGTCACTTCAATGTGACAGATAATAACAGGTAACTAACGTTGTTACTTCAATGTGACTAACTATAAAAGGTAAACACTAGTGTCACTTAAATGTGACTAACTATAACATATAAACACTGTTGTCACTTCACTGTGACAGATAATAACAGGTAAACACTGTTGTCACTTCACTGTGACAGATAATAACAGGTAAACACTGTTGTCACTTCAATGTGACAGACTATAACAGGTTATCACTGTTGTCACTTCAATGTGACAGATAATAACAGGTAACCAACGTTGTATGTCCTTACCTCGAGAGCCTGTGAGGAGAGAAGAACATGTGTGGATTGTACGACATCTGCTGCATGCATGGAATTATGGTAGGGTACGTCTGCGTGGTAATGATCCTCAAGATGCATTAAATATGTGACTAGAGTTGTGTTGGGGATCTGAAACGTTTTCATTAAATTTCGTTCCTGCAAAAAAAAAAAAAATTGGTTAGACCGACGTGATATATAATAGGTTGAAGTTGATGCTATTTTCACAGTCTGAGCAGAAAAGAGTAATTAACACATCGTTCAATAATTCCTGATACGCCAGGTATATTTTCTGTTTAGTTTCAGGTTGTAATATACCTGTGCTTCTGCTGACAACTTATTGGTAAGATAGTGTTGGGGCATGTCAGATAACATACCTGCTTAATGTAAGATCAGTCCATAGATCTAAAGTACGATCAGTCCATAGCTCTAAAGTAAGATCAGTCCATAGATCTAAAGTAAGATCAGTCCATCACTCTAAAGTTAGATCAGTCCATCGCTCTAAAGTAAGATCAGTCCATAGATCTAAAGTAAGATCAGTCCATCACTCTAAAGTAAGATCAGTTCATAGATCTAAAGTAAGATCAGCCCATCACTCTAAAGTAAGATCAGTCCATCGCTCTAAAGTAAGATATTTAATGTACTAATATAAATATAACAAGATCATTTGATTATTCCGTCATACTTAAACCTAGTTTTCATATTGCTGGTGTATTACTGTTTTTACTGAAATATGAATACTAACTACTTTTTGAAACTCACCTGGAATATCATATAGGTTACACAGGTAAGAGGTTGTTTGTTGGAGAATTGAGATATTTTGAAAAGGTCAGCACCCCATATGTTAATGTTCTCAAGGCACTGCAAAGTAATAATCATATTTAATCATTTACAATGGTTTTTATAGCAGGAATCTAAATGAAATATGCAATATGACAAAACATGGCAACAATTTTCATCACTGGGTGCTATTTATTGGTGTTGAATACTATTTATATTGAACCTCTACTGTAACTGTTTGACATTTTGAATTAAGTAAGCAATTATTCTCTTGCAGATTTTCTGTTAATATAGAGCTTATCTGTTAGCAAAGACTGTTAGCTATATGTATAGGTTATGCCTCTTTAAGTTCAGTTATGCCTCTTTGAGTTAAAGAATCTAGATGTTGAAAAAACATTTACTTGACTGAGGTCCTCTTGGTGTGTTGTTTCCACACCAAACTTCGGTACGATTCCTGTGAAACTGTTGGCGTGCTTTAATTTGCGGACACCTGTTATTTTTGTCATCGGCCTTCGTTCAGATTCTGGCGTTTCCTCTTTCTCCTCTCTGATTGGTTGATCCTTATGATCTTCTACCTTAAATGTTGGTACATCAAGCTCCTGTTGTTTATCTGTAAACAATAAAACATTGTAAAAATGTAACAATTAATCCAAGCAGCCTTTTCTCAAATTACCTGGCCTCACTCCCAACAGGAAGCT
Source organism: Mizuhopecten yessoensis (assembly GCF_002113885.1). Lineage (NCBI taxonomy): Eukaryota > Metazoa > Mollusca > Bivalvia > Pectinida > Pectinidae > Mizuhopecten > Mizuhopecten yessoensis. The sequence continues at coordinate 392,764 of NW_018408798.1, read as the reverse complement.
ACATATTACTAAACAAAAGGAGTGGAACACTTTCATCACTAATTCACGATCAACCCTTAAAATTACCTAGAAATACACTTCCTGTCTTCTTTGTACAGTGTTAGTAATTACAAACAAATTAACCCACTTCCTGAAGGCTAACGTAAATCCCGATAATTGTGGGCATCATGGGTTTCTGATTTTAGGCCAAATAAAAAGTCTATTTTCTTCCTTGGGAACTGAAAACATTTGATTATTTAGTGTTTATCAAAATAGATAAAAAAATTATGAAATAAAAAAAATGTTCAAAATGAAAGCAAATATATTGACTTGGTTGTGATTGGAAGGTGTACATCTAATTGTACACAAGAATTCAGGTATGCAATAAAAGAGGTAATAAAATTGATATTTTCGGGCACAAGAATAATGACAACAAAAGGATATATGTGAATGTTTCTGGTACGGAACAATTTAGAAACAATATGTCTGAAGTTAATGAGTCAAGTTTATTTATATGACTGATCCATCACAAGGACAATAGCAATGTATCAGACGAAATATTTCACCTCTCAACACAAAACTTGTCACCTTATACAAATCTAGCATACAACGTTATATCAGGAGAAATAATGCCACTTAAAATTCTTGTTTCTAATAAATTTACATCAGAATATAATGTATATAGTGATGGAATTCAATGCAAAAATGCAAATAGATACCGTTAAAAAGTGTCTACATTTCATAAGATTAAATATGTCTACCTGTGTTTGGAAAGGTGCTGTTTTTTCCTGTACAATGATTCAGCTGAAGTAACTCACACTTGTACGGCAGATTAACGGATCATTCAGTAAACAATGAATGGTCTTATTTTGAAGGTAGATTTATTGTCATGATTTGAATTTTTTTTGCAAGTCATGAGATGGTTTACGAGCAGGTTTAAAATGAATATTTTTCCTGTCACTTGTTATGTCATAAAATAAGCAAATTTGCGGTTTTGATATCAGCTAATGTTAAAACACAGCACTATTATAAGTAAAGCAGAAAAGGTGACTCATAAATTCTATCTGTGACAAACCAAGGGCGAACAGCTTTAAACAGGAACTTTGTGACAAAATAAGACATGCCTCCCCATCACAACACCTCCAATGATACAAAAGACATTGAGGGAGCGGAGTATACCCCCTTAGGATCACCTGTTAATTGGTTGGAAGGCCACACCCCTCCCGACCTAATCTGAAGTATATGAGGCATGAAAAAGCCTTATGAGGGCCGAGTAATTATCCGAGTAATTATCCGCTCTCCAAAATGCCAACTTGTTGTTTTACCTACAAATTACCTTAACACTACGACCAGTTTATGCCTGGTTAGCTTACCCAGCAAATGTGAAACTTTAACTTATCATATTGACAGAGCTTACCACTATCAATCAATCTGCCAATTTTTCTAAATATCTGCTGGTCAGTTCCTCCATCTCTGATGATGATTTCTGTGTGGGGTTTAATTGGTTCTTGTTTAGGATTCGGTACAAGTGAGGGGTAAAAAAAAAAAAAAAAAATCACAAAAAAATTTCATGAATTATTTTCCGTGCTTGTCCATTATAAACCCAGACCACATTTAGTATTTATGTCTATCAGAGATCAGCCATTGGCTATAAAAAGCACATGTTATTGGCTGACAGACTTATTACTGCCATTATGGGCATGAACGCCACAGGATTGGGGGCAAAAGAAGTAATTATGGGATTTTTACGCCTAAAGATGAAGCCAAAATCATGAATTACAAATATTTGAGGATTAACAAATTCCAAAATAAAAATTAAACAGTTATTGAATTTGTGAAGATAGGTTAAAGTCAATAAGGAGAACAAGCAAAAATGAACAACTTGCAAAAACTAAAAAAGGCATTTCAAGTCAAAGAGGTAAATATTGACACCACAAAAATGACCCCCTTACAGTATCTATTTGTTAAAATGTTTTTGTCATTTGTGTGTTACAAGTATTTTCTCAATAAAAAAACTGCCTTGTCCAAATATTTTAAACTGTTTTCTTCACTCATCCTGCCTTATGTCCAATATGTGTGTGTGTCTGTCTGTCCATCTGTTTTGTCCAATATGTATATCTGTCTGTCCATCTGTTTTGTCCCATGTCTGTCTGTTCATCTGTTTTGTCCCTTGTCTGTTCACCTGTTTTGTCCTTTGTCCATTTGTTTTGTCCCATGTCTGTCTGTTCATCTGTTTTGTCCCTTGTATGTCCACCTGTTTTACTGTCTTTATTCCCTGTATGTCTGTCCAGTACAGCTGGCTATAGAGCCGACAGTGCTGTAAAGTAACATCTGTTTAGAACCGACCACTGCAGTCTTCTGTATTGTACAAAACCTCCATTATCCTACATACAATCTCAAATAACAGCCTCTGTAACATGATGTTACAGTGAAGAATACTTCAAACTTAAATAAAAAAACTAATGGCAAATTAGCTGAATGTAAGAAGATTGATTCTTCGGCTGGCAAGCGCGAAAAAAAAGAAAAAAACGTGAAATTCTGCAGTTTTAATGTATACCAAGATAACCTATTTTTTCAGTGTAGAAATATGTTGGCATTTTGCCTTGGTTGAAAACACATATCGTTGAATGAAATCGGCTAGCTATCTCTCTGACGCTGTCAAATCATCTCCCAGACACTCGACCACTCTCAAACGCTTAGAGGTAAAATGTGGAAGGTTGGTGAAAAGGATAGACAGGGGCTTACAGGCTTTCTGTTCACATCCTCTTGTCAAAATCAAATGATGTCTGCATGCATTACAGCTAGAATTAGTTGGTTTCTGCTGTTTGTAACTTCAAGTCGTCATAGCAACCAGATGTAATCATGGTAACACAACTTCTTGAAATACGAAAAATAAATTTCATCAAATAAAAATTTCTTTTTTGAAACAAGAACACTAAATACATCATGATGATTTCAATTAAGGTCTTAAAAGCAAAATGGAAAAATGATAAAAATAGCCCCATTTCAAGGCTAGAGGATTTAGGTTTTTCATTTTATATAATTTACTTGTCAGTCAAAGACTTGAGATGCTTATTACAAAGATAAGCTTTGTTTGTACGACCAGCACTCGAGCTAGTCATAAAGTTTACCACTGTCCCACGGAGTGTATAGAGCTAGTCATAAAGTTTACCACTGTCCCACGGAGTGTATACCATTCCCACGTAGGCTTACAAATTAACACTACATGTCAAACTTTTAAGTAGCTCAAGTCTGTACATCACTTGCATGAAGTGCTGTGAGATGATTTATACATTCAGTAACTGTCCCCAAAGCAACAGGTAAACATTACATTGTTTTCCATCATTCTACTTGTCAAAAACATATTTTTATTTTAAGTGCAATTAATCTCTTCTTAGATTTCCTTTACTTCCTACAATCATGAACTCATGACCTTTAGCCTCTCCTGACCTTTCCTATGACAACAACTGCAAGCCCTTACCTGCGGTATAGGTATGCCATTAAGGATGGTCTGCCATTGAGGAAAGTAATTTCACGCTAATTTCCCTACACTAAACAGGAAAAAACAATTTAGCCCCCTAATGCTATCTAACAGAGGTGGTAGCCTGACTTTAGCCGATGCCTTGGAACCGAGTCTACAGGGTACTGTATTTATAGAAACACCTTGGTGCCTTCTTCACTAATGAATACAAGTAAGGAATTTGTTTGAGAGGCTTTCCATGTACAATATGCAGCTTTAGAATCCAGCCTGGTGCCAAAACAAACATGGCTGTGCCAATGCAAATGCAGAATAACATTTCACATTAATGTCAGACAAATTCCAGTCCCGCCAGAAATCGGTAAGACGTAAGCCAGGTTTACACGAAAATAACATAACAAACAGTATAGAAATAAAACACCAAAAATTTGTTTCGGAAAGAAAATTGTTGTGGACAATTTTCTATAGTACAAGGTTCTTATGATCAGCTTATGTCTAAATTTAACACTTATTACAGATTTCTTTAAACTTCAGGAGATTTTAATAAAGTTTAAAATTATTTTTTTGTTTTTTGAAATTTAAAACATTAGATCAATTAAGAACCTTTATTCTGAAGTTGTTATCAATTACATATTGCAATTCGATACAAGCAAAGACTTCTTTTTTGAAAATTCCAAAATTTTGATTGCATCAGTTTGCCAAGTGCTGTCTTAATGATAAAACAATGTAAACATTTTTGTTTATTATATAAAGACAGAAAACATACATAACTCTTCATATTTTTCTGGTAAAAATATGGCCCGATCATGAATTCAATATAATGTAACAATATATTTAAAAATCTGAACAAACTTGATACAATAATGTAATTGGTAACACTTACAATGCCATCTCCGACAGACGGGGGATCGAGGTGATCCGACCCCTACACTAGTATTTGCTGACAGGATCCTATGGTGGGTGGGACATTTCTGGTCCCCTCCGTGGAACGAGGGTATGTTAACACCCAGAGCAACCATGGACGACATGTGGACCATTATGTGAACTCTGACAGTCCAAAGGGATCTCAACAAGAAATCAAAACACTCCTAAAATACAGTCTTCACAGCAGTCACTTATTGTGTGGTACGACACATATGTCATGTGTAGTTTTACTGCTACTGATGTCAATGTAGAGTTTATGTGTAAGCTCTTCACTCACAATCATTGACGGTTTTTCCTACAATTACTGTATTTCCTTCCGATAGTCATTCACGTTACATAAACATTATGTGTTTCCTTTCCTGTTCCAAACAACATGTTCCTCATTCACAATAATATGCTGTGTCTCACAATTCACAGAATTTTGCATAAAATAATCCAAATTAATGAATCATTATTTCCTGGTCCAAACATTGACCCTCCTGAGAGATGTTGTCTCCACTCTTATACAACCACAAGGTATGACAAACGAGCTCTGTCCCTTTTAAAAGTCTGGCTTACATAAATCCCTTGAGTTAGAGTGTTTCATAACGGTCCTTAAAAAATCCACCCCATAACAGACCTGGCTAATCTAGCTGTCAAATATGTCAATAAACACTGCACACTTAATGTAAGACTATAAATTTCACACTGGTGCGACCATCATAGACAAGTTTCTCTAAATCTAACACATCTGTCCAGTAAACCTCCGTTACTGATTATACAACAACTAACTCGGATTTTGATGATGATAACATCCTTTGTCAGACAAGTATTCTGTATAAAAACACGAGCGTTTCCTTGTATATCACATCCGCTGGTGTTACAGCAGCGTGGTCTACACTCACTACAACAAACTATGAATGGAGGTTGTGTGCCTATGAATGGCTAGAAGCTCTGGCGGTGTATTGGATCATACAGTTTGTTTTACATCCTTCTGCACATGCCCAGAGCTTAAGTGTGTTGGTTTGTACTCTTTACGTGTGTGGGTATATTATTGTATACTAGTAACATCCTCATTGTATAACGACAGCAACACTGCCTAAACAGAAACCTGTTAATATCAGACTGCCAAAACAGGAACCTGTTTATATCAGACTGCTTAAACAGAAACCTGTTAATATCAGACTGCCTAAACAGAAACCTGTTAATATCAGACTGCCAAAACAGGAACCTGTTTATATCAGACTGCCTAAACAGGAACCTGTTAATATCAGACTGCCAAAACAGGAACCTGTTTATATCAATACCATTTCAACATGAACCTGTTTATATCAAGACTGCCTAAACAGGAACCTGTTAATATCAGACTGCCAAAACAGGAACCTGTTTATATCAAGACTGCATATCTAATCAGGAATCTGATCACATCAAGACCATTTAAACATTAAAAAGTCTGCCTAAGCAGGAACCAGTTATATCATTATTAGACCCCTGTGTCTGACTGTGACCTTAAATCTGACACACTTACATCCTAGCAAGCTACAGACCAAACACCATTTCCTACACCTCATGTTTCACAGGGGGATCAATTGAAGAGTTCCACTCATCTGAACCTATATTTGAACAAATTTGACAGCCCTTACCCCAGCAAGTTACAAACAAAATACACATAGGACCGATGGTTTACTAGAAAAGTTATTTCAAAAAATGTTATACATTTAATTCCAGTGACCTTGAATATGGGTCAAGGTCATATATATTCAAATTTTGATTAGGTTTGATCTTAGCAATCTATACGATTGATACCATTTACCTAGCACACACTGGTCTTTATAAGTCGATTTAAAAATTTGTTGTTGAATATGTTGTCATTCTGGCTTTGGTTTCACCAAACCATTATCTCAGACATTTTATAATAACTTAAATACAGGAATATCATTAGTAGAGAAACAGTTATGAAACCAAGGCCAGTGTGATGTAACTTTCATCATACGCAGAGATTTATACCATTATACGATCAACAGGTGGTGTAACTCATACTTATGATGGAACCAGAAAGTGATACAAACATCCGAGTCATTCCTTTGTCGTCACGGTCACTGGCATGGTACTACCAGTAACCTCACACAATTCTGTTTGGTTCATTTGAACTCAATTCATTTAAAATACCTGAAACTGCCTTGTTTACGAAACAAAGAATCTTCATTTGGCAAAATAAGATAAAACAGCAAGATTTTATTGGATGCGATGTGAATTTTGTAAGGAAATCAATTTCATTAAGTGTGTTTGACAGCAGACTTAGCACGATTTTGGTGTAATATGTTCTGGGATCCATTGCAGGGACGATTAGAATCACAGAGGATGAAAGGAAGACATCGCTGGCTTCTCTCATTTACCTCTTATACCCAATATCTCAACAGCATCACGATAACATCAGGCAAACAAAGAGCACGAACAGAATGCATTATTGCCAAATAATGCAATTTGGTTATTGTGTCTATGCAAGCAGGTCTCCCGAGTATCGTACCTAGTGGCTGGAGTTCAAACAGGTAGATTGATGTCTACCACATCATACCTCACCTCAACTTTACCTAGTGTTCTAGTGCCTGAAGTTCATACAGGTAGATTTAGGTCTACCATATCATACCTCACCTCAACTTTACCTAGTGTTCTAACTTCTCCAGCTCTAACACTCTGGATTGATTTCTGAAATATACTCCAAACCATTCACCTCAAACTTTGATCCAGACACATGCCAAGATTTTGCTGTCACCGGGGAAATGTTATTGTGAATATTTAAAAGAAAAATATCAAAATGAAATAGATAGGAAGCAAATTTAAGTTACAAGGGTAACTCAACTTACATAAGTTCACAACCTAGCTCTACTGTGAAATGTAGAGGTAAAATGGAGTCTCTTGTAGACATTTTCAATTCTGTTATTGTGAACAAGATTTGTTAACTAATTTCATAACTTGCCTTTCCCCATTTAACTCCAGTTTCCATGACATTCAAAATAAAATCCAAGAACCATTTTTATTTTTTATTGAAATATGAAATTGCTTCTGTATTCAGAGCTACGTACATAACTAAATAACTCGTACAGTACCTATGTCCTTTAATTCTGTATTCAGAGCTACATAACTAAATAACTCGTACCTTATATATGTCCTTTAATTCTGTATTCAGAGCTACATAACTAAATAACTCGTACCTTATATATGTCCTTTAATTCTGTATTCAGAGCTACATAACTAAATAACTCGTACCTATGTCCTTTTCAGTTTAACTTAGCATTACTGAAGACACAATTTTAAAGTCATTGGTAGAGAATTAATTTCCAATGTGATTTTAATACTTGTGTTTCCTTCCACGTGAGGACTTGGCCAGTGTAGTTAGATAAAGTGAAAGCTGGTATACTTGGTTGATAATTAATTCAATTTAGTCACAAAAACTCACAAATCAAACTACATGTTACAGACTAGATATCTAGATATCACCTACCATAAGTCAGCATGTGATCCACCACTGTCATTAACTGTACCATCCCTCGTTTGTTAAACAACATATCTCCACTACCATCCAAGTCTACTAATAATGGATCTCTCATTTAAATCTGTATTTCAAAGTTACAATTTGTTTACAATGTCATATACGTCAGCTGATTGGCCCGGGGTTCAAGTCAATGACCCATGATACAGACATTCCAGTGCTGTCACGACCATTTTCAGAGAAAATGTTGGAGTGTTTGTCAACTCCTGACCATCTCGGCTGTCACTAGAATGGTCAATCGGACAAGATTTGGACAGATCTTGTCTCAAGTGGGTGTAATAGACACCTCAATCAATTTTCATATTAGAAATAGGCTATGGAAGCCATGTGCGCACAAAAGAACACATATGTAAGCCCCATCTCAAAACCAATAGAGGGTCGGGCTGAATGAGGAATAAAAATCAATAAATCATACCCTGTCATCTAAGCTCTGTCAACTTTAATTTACAACTACAAATTTTTATGATTCTCAGCAACATTTAAATTGAAGCTAGGAAATTTTTATATTTGAATCAATTCAAACTGAAATTTTGAGGGCAATTTAAAACTAATGTAAAAATTCAATAAATTGTACCTGTTTTAGACAGAAATTGATTTCGATTGTCTTAGTCAGCTAACCAGGCTTTGTGAGCCTAATTAGTCCTGATGTCATAATGAAACAGTGGATTACAGCTTGGACTGACAGGTAGACCGGATCTACCAGGGGGATCCCTACACTTGTGGTCAATAACCTAGGACGCTACATCCTCTATAGCCAGTCAGGGGGATCCCTATACTTGTGGTCAATAACCTAGGACGCTACATCCTTTACAGCTGGTCAGGGGGATCCCTATACTTGTGGTCAATAACCTAGGACGCTACGTCCTCTACAGCCAGTCAGGGGGATCCCTATACTTGTGGTTAGTCACATAGGATACTACATCCTCTACAGCCGGTCAGGGGGATCCTTATACTTGTGGTCAATAACCTTGGATGCTACATCCTTTACAGCCGGTCAGGGGGATCCCTATACTTGTGGCCAATCACCTAGGATGCTACATCCTTTACAGCCGGTCAGGGCGATCCCTATACTTGTGGTCAATAACCTAGGATGCTACATCCTCTACAGCCGGTCAGGGGGATCCTTATACTTGTGGTCAATAACCTAGCATGCTACATCCTTTACAGCCGGTCAGGGGGATCCCTATACTTGAGGTCAATCACCTAGGATGCTACATCCTCTACAGCCGGTCAGGGGGATCCTTATACTTGTGGTCAATAACCTAGCATGCTACATCCTTTACAGCCGGTCAGGGGGATCCCTATACTTGTATCCCTATACTTGTGGTCAATAACCTAGGACGCTACATCCTCTACAGCCAGTCAGGGGGATCCCTATACTTGTGGTTAGTCACCTAGGATACTACATCCTCTACAGCCGGTCAGGGGGATCCTTATACTTGTGGTCAATAACCTAGGATGCTACATCCTTTACAGCCGGTCAGGGGGATCCCTATACTTGTGGTCAATCACCTAGGATGCAACATCCTCTACAGCCGGTCAGGGCGATCCCTATACTTGTGGTCAATAACCTAGTACGCTACATCCTCTATAACCTGTCAGGGCGATCCTTATACTTGTGGTCAATCACCTAGGAAGCTACATCCTTTACAGCCGGTCAGGGCGATCCCTATACTTGTGGTCAATAACCTAGGACGATACATCCTCTACAGCCGGTCAGGGGGATCCCTATACTTTTGGTCAAACACCTAGGATGCTACATCCTTTACAGCCGGTCAGGGCGATCCCTATACTTTTGGTCAAACACCTAGGATGCTACATCCTTTACAGCCGGTCAGGGCAATCCTTATACTTGTGGTTAGTCACCTAGGACGCTACATCCTCTATAACCTGTCAGGGCGATCCTTATACTTGTGGTAAATCACCTAGGACGCTACATCCTCTACAGCCGGTCAGGAGGATCCCTATACTTGTGGTCAATCTCCTAGGATGCTACATCCTTTACAGCCGGTCAGGGGGATCCCTATACTTGTGGTCAATAACCTAGGACGATACATCCTCTACAGCCGGTCAGGGGGATCCCTATACTTTTGGTCAAACACCTAGGATGCTACATCCTTTACAGCCGGTCAGGGGGATCCCTATACTTGTGGTCAATCACCTAGGACGCTACATCATTTACAGCAAGTCAGGGGGATCCCTATACTTGTGGTCAATCACCTAGGATGCTACATCCTTTACAGCCGGTCAGGGCGATCCCTATACTTGTGGTCAATCACCTAGGACGCTACATCATTAACAGCTGGTCAGGGCGATCCCTATACTTGTGGTCAATCACCTAGGACGCTACATCATTTACAGCAAGTCAGGGGGATCCCTATTCTTTTGGTCAATCACCTAGGATGCTACATCCTCTACAGCTGGTCAGGGCGATCCCTATACTTTTGGTCAAACACCTAGGACGCTACATCATTAACAGCTGGTCAGGGCAATCCTTATACTTGTGGTTAGTCACCTAGGACGCTACATCCTTTACAGCCGGTCAGGGTGATCCCTATACTTGTGGTCAATAACCTAGGACGCTACATCCTCTACAGCCAGTCAGGGGGCTGCCTATACTTGTGGTCAATCACCTAGGACACTACATCCTCTACAGCCGGTCAGGGCGATCCCTATACTTGTGGTCAATCACCTAGTACGCTACATCATTTACAGCAAGTCAGGGGGAGCCCTATACTTGTGGTTAATCACCTAGGACGCTACATCCTTTTCAGCCGGTCAGGGCGATACCTATACTTGTGGTCAATCACCTAGGAGGCTACATCATTAACAGCTGGTCAGGGCGATCCCTATACTTGTGGTCAATCACCTAGGATACTACATCCTCTACAGCCGGTCAGGGCGATCCCTATACTTGTGGTCAATCCCCTAGGACGCTACATCCTCTACAGCCGGTCAGGGGGATCCCTATACTTGTGGTCAATCACCTAGTACGCTACATCATTTACAGCAAGTCAGGGGGATCCCTATACTTGTGGTTAATCACCTAGGACGCTACATCCTTTACAGCCGGTCAGGGCGATCCCTATACTTGTGGTCAATCACCTAGGAGGCTACATCATTAACAGCTGGTCAGGGCGATCCCTATACTTGTGGTCAATCACCTAGGATACTACATCCTCTACAGCCGATCAGGGCGATCCTTATACTTGTGGTCAATCACCTAGGACGCTACATCCTCTACAGCCGGTCAGGGCGATCCCTATACTTGTGGTCAATCACCTAGGACGCTACTTCCTCTACAGCCAGTACGTAATCAACGTGCAATGACCTAGTGTCACTGACCCAGAGATCACCACTCCAGGAGGTCCAGTCTGCTTTATCTTGTGGCTTCTTCGTCCATCATCCTAGACAGCCTTCAAAATTCATACTTATAACAGATTCCTGCCCGTCTGCTTCTGTTTCTTGTACAGTAACACATTCTATCGCCTCTAGAAGTGACTCACTGAATAATATTGAAGTTTTACAAATTTGCATAATATTTGCCAGACTTTGTTTTTGATATTGTGGGTCATGAATTAAAATATATATGATAAAATGCAAAGAAAAAAAAGCTTAAAAGTTACATTGTAGAAACAGTCTTTATGAAACTCGAGTCAAGGAATTTGACTGCCTGCATACATTTTGATACAAGAAGTATAGACCAACCTAACAATTCTGTGGAGCTCTGAGGTAAGTATTATAGGTACAACATAGCATTAATTAGCGAAGCTACGGGGAGGTGCCAAGGTAAATATGTACAACACTAAAAGAGTGAATGACCACAAGTGATCACCCTATCCAGCCAACCAACAGTGACAACAGAACGCCATACACAAAACACTCAGCTACAATGCCAATGGCTCACCATAAATAAACACCCCAATTCCAACTTATTACCCGAGTGAAACAAAAATATATAACTTTCATTTAGAGATCCCCGTACCACGTCCAAAACCTGTTTATTACAAGGAGACAGCTTTTATAGATCATTTCTGAAATAAAAACCACATCTTGCAGTACTTTTATGAAAAACACAGAACAAAAAAACTACAAAAGATCAAATGATCACATTGCTATCGGCAAAACCTACAGATTTTCATCTGAAAAGGAATCATTTGGCAGTGTCACTGTATCTAGCTTGTGTAGAAAAGTAACTTTAACATTTTGAATTTTAACTTAATTTGCAAAAGGTTAACTTGAATACACCTACATCCTTTAGGCACTAGCTATTCAAACCAGATTAATTCTCCAAATACACAAATGGCAATTACTCTGTCAAAAATAATCGGATTGTTATGTCAATTACAGGAGAAAACACCTACATATGAGGAAGATTAGCCGGTCATCCTAGTGGTCATATCTGTCAACCTGTCAACAACGTAAGGCAGGTAGTCCTACATGGTAATAAACCTTGTGACCTATTTCAGTCATGTTACCTTTCTGTGACCATACTGGTATTAAGGGTGTATGCTTCCTTTCTGTGACCATACTGGTATTAAAGACATAATGCTTCCTTTCTGTGACCATACTGGTATTAAAGGCATAATGTTACCTTCCTGTGACCATACTGGTATTAAGGGTGTATGCTTCCTTTCTTTGACCATACTGGTATTAAGGGTATATTAGGGTCGTTTCATTGTTTCAAAAAAAAATTATTGTGAAAAGTTTTGTAAAATGAAATTTTATCAAACACTCTTTATTTTTCTTTAATTTCAAAAAGCTATGATATGTAAACAGCTTTTTAGGGATGAGAATAATAGCATATATAAATGGTACTAAATGATGAAGAGCAATGTAAAAATATACAAAAACAGTTTAATGTTATATAATTTTTCACGACAATGGCTAGAACTTGTTTATGAGGAAGAGTTATGTAAGGGACAGAAGACGTTAAGTCTCCTTCACCGAGATATGTCTCTGAATAATTTCATATCTGTCAACCTGTCAACAACGTAAGGCAGGTAGTCCTACATGGTAATAAACCTTGTGACCTATTTCAGTCATGACATTTATCATATACAACATTCTTTTGTAGGTTATTTCTCCGGTTTATAGTGACGGAGTAGCCACAATTAGAGCATGGCTCACATATTGCTCAACCCAGAAACAAATAATTCTTCGTTATGAACTGATAGAAATCAAAGGGGTCAGAACATAATGAAGTTTTGATTCTCATTTTCTTGTAGGCCTTTTGTGGAATAGGTCGATAAAGGGTGTATGTAAACTCTTCAAAACCCGCCTAATAGTTCATACAATAGAATACCAGTCTTTATTTTGGTCTCGGTGCAACAAATGATTAAAGGGACAAAACCTTGAAAATACTACTTGAAAGTAATTGTACAGCAATATCACTTTTGTTACAGCAATATTACTTTTGTTACAGCAATATTACTTTTGTTACAGCAATATTACTACTTTTGTTACAGCAATATTACTTTTGTATAATACTGAAAACAAGTACAAGTAAATCTTATCTTTTGTTAACATGTTAATGAACCATAAAAAGCAGGTCTGTTTATATTTTGTTCAGGCTATTTCAAAATTAAAAACTGAAAAATCAAAATATAGAACAAATGTTACTCAAAGTCCTAAAATTTCGGCCTCCTGGACTTCGTCACTGGCGAAAGTCAATGATTGTTTCAAGTAACGTCCATCTTTCTTTGGAGGTAGAGGAAATATCAAAACCAATCAAATAATTAACTAAGCTAGCAAAATTAAATTATATGTCATTACCGACAATTTTCAAGTGTCTGGCCCCTGAGTGAAAAAATAACCAAACTGAATGATAGAATATATCCCAGTAACACACAGGTAGCTTTTGAATCACTCTGATAGTAATGATGACAAACCGTAATTGAACCAAATACACATGTCGAATAAACTAAATCTAACAAAATTACGAAATTACTTCAAATTAGTTCAGCTTTCAATTTTAATATTTACAAAGTTCTTAAAATTAATGCTAAAACATTCACAGTTTAATGTTCATTGTGTAATTACATATGTACTCATCTATCTGACAATGCACCGGCGTGGAGCTCAGACAGCCAGAGATTGATGAAGAGCGTGATGCTTTCATAAGTATAATTGTGTCGCTCTCTCAATATCAGCATGTGATGTTTGTTGTAGGGGCTTACCGATATTAATAGCAGAACAATTGGAGACTGCCGTCTCTCCAAGCATGATCATCTTAAAACCTAGGAACGTGAATGCAAGCAAGACTACTATATATAAATTGTAATTTTAGCTGAGAAGAAACAGCATGTTGTGTGATTAACTCATCACTGTACAAAAACCGAAAAGGCACTTTTTGTCTCAAGAAATACTGAAAAAGAATTCTAAATACAATGTCTATTTATGTTTCTGAAAGCTTATTTGGTTTATTGAAAACGAAGTTTTGAAGTGGAAGCCCCTTACTATGAGTATGTGGAGCTTGCACGGTACTGACATAAGATGCGGAAAACCTCCGCACATGACGTACGCAACAGGTGATGTCAGGTTCTAGTACACTTACCGACGCACGCTTCGCACTCAGATGCATGAAAACGACGACTGTCAGTCAAAACATATTATATTTTTTTCACTCCTTGTAAAACACATCTGGAGGATGATGTATTGCCCATTAAACATATGGTATGTTGATAAATCTGTCCCCACCCCTTCTTCCTTCCTCTGGTGTCAACAAGTATACTGGGTATGCATTCTATCTATAGCAGCAGTAGTATTTCACATAATTGATATTCTTGTTCTAATGCTCGTCCATTACCTATCATACCCCATGTTCATTTCAGAAATTAAACATCCTAACAACTGCACACGATCACTCGATTCTCTGTGTGATTGGTCAATTAAAACTTGTTAGCCAAAGACTTAAATACCCGATGTCCCATCCAAATTATGTGCACATTCCTGAAAATCAGGGGTACCGTGTGTTTGATAGACCTGTGCAACTCTGTATGACAGACTAACCCTACCAGGTCTAAAACAAACTGAATGACAAGTTATCAGGGGCTTACTTAGGTGTCCAAATGAGTTCAAACAGGGCAATAAGGGCAATAACTCTGCCAAACATTACGAGACCAGTATAGTAGATATACATACACAACTACATATGATAATACCTTCAGGCTGCTAAGTTACAGGGAAACTTGATGAATAGCAAGAAACAAAATGTTTGGACATATTTTGTCCACAGACAGACTTGACTGGCTGATTCCAAGATTTCAAGATTTCAAGATTTTTATTTCACTCAGACACACATAATATGTGTAACAAGAGGTCATGTATATATAACATAGTTTGAGTGCATGACAGGCAAACATTCTATACCATAGCATAGTACATAAAAATATATATACGTGTAGTTACATACAAATAATTCAGTGTTCAACTTATAAAAATGTCACTAGCAAACAAAAGAAAAACTTAAAGAATAGAGACACTAAAGTACTTTTGTTAATTTTTGAACAAATAAGCTTACACTTTTTAACAATTTCATATTAAAGATTGTGAACATTCCTTTCATTTTATGTTGGTTTGGACTTGTATAAAAATAGGCCAGAACATATATCCCACACTTTGTTTTCATTAGGGTTTAAGAGTCTACTTATCTTCCCCTCCAACTGAAACCTTGTCATAGGTGGCTGGTTCATTACAAATTTGATAACCAATACCACGTGATCATTGACACTTGGTTAGAATGTAACCTTTAAGTATTACTCTTAATGATGGAAGCTATACAAGGTGATATGTACCTCTTTTTTAAAAGAGCTCTTAACTTGTAAATAAATCGATAAGATCACATTTGTGACAGGTAAATTTGGCTTACTTGATGACTTGATGACAGATTTCTATAGTACAAAAGGACGCATTGATAAAAATGAACGGAGCTAACTCTTAACACACATCACAAATACAAGGTGTCACGTAGAACATTAAATCACCAGTGATGTCAAACCTCTAACACGAATCCGTCAATCACAACACGGTTTATTTGAAAAATTATAATTATGAATATATGCCTTTAAGAAATATATGGTTGATTTCAGGCAATTCTGAATATGACAATACTGACAAAATATGCTCTCCGCTGGTCTATACTTCTGATTGTATGATTTTATGAAATCTCGGTATTACCAGTTATGATAAAGTTGGTTCTGAAAATAAATGGTACCGGTTAATGATTAGACTCTTTCATTTATATAAAAAAAACTATGACAAATTTTGCGTTAAAAGTGAGACCAATTGACCTTTGCATTCATCAGGTGATGGTATGTTCTAAAACAAACTGATCCGCTGGTGTTAGTGATTTTCAATATTGATTAGGTGTATGCACAAGGGCTCTAATTGGGCGTTTATGGTGCTGTGTATAGTTAACAAGTTTAGATCTTAAAATCTCCCACTGAAAGTCATCTTTAACGGTATATTATAACTTTCTTGCCTAACTACGTCATAGACTTCTTATTATAGACAACTGTGTACATATCCCGCGAATAATCCATACTGTGTATATCTATTTCAAGAATCAGGTGTGGGCTTCATCACAAAAACTTTGGCAACGTCACAACTCTCCCCAAACAATATGAAAATCCTCAAGTTACACTTTATTCACAGATAAGTTCTCAACTACATCATTATAACATTAATGAAAAGTGAGAAACACGTATTGAGGTGAATAGTAAGACCATGACAGTGTGGAGGATTACATGTTAATCCACCCCCCAGTATACAATTAGTGAGAGACAGGGAGAGAGGTTCCTATACCATTACTGTAGTATGTAAATAGTCTTCTTAAAGTGGAAAAAGTTCTACAAATTATGTAAACTGATGGAGGTCTGTGGTTGAACTTTCCAGCGCTGGTCAAGGTCGATGGAGGTTACATCCCTGCTTCATTCTAACCATCAGACAAACAAGTGTTGTTAACAGCCTCTCTAGCCAAATCCTCAATTAAACCGTTACAGGTGTCCGTTTAAACCTGTAACCTGATGGCTGTTACAGGTGTCCGTTTACACCTGTAACCTGATGGCCGCTAAAGGTGTCCGTTTACACCTGTAAACTGATGGCCGCTACAGGTGTCCATATAGATCTGTAACCTGATAGCCGCTACAGGTGTCCGTTTAAACCTGTATCCTGATGGCTGTTACAGGTGTCCGTTTACCCCTGTAACCTGATGGCCGTTACAGGTGTCCGTTTTCACCTGTAACCTGATGGCCACTACAGGCGTCCGTTTACACCTGTAACGTGATGGCCGCTACAGGTGTACGTTTACACCTGTAACCTGACGGCCGCTCCAGGTGTCCGTTTACACCTGTTACCTGATGGCCGCTACAGGTGTACGTTTACACCTGTAACCTGATGTCCGCTACAGGTGTCCGTTTACGCCTGTAACCTGATGGCCGCTTCAGGTGTCCATTTACACCTGTAACCTTATGGCCGCTACAGGTGTCCATTTACCCCTGTAACCTGATGGCCGCTTCAGGTGTCCATTTACACCTGTATCCTGATGGCCGCTAAAGGTGTCCATTTACACCTGTATCCTGATGGCCGCTAAAGGTGTCCGTTTACCCCTGTAACCTGATGGCCGTTACAGGTGTCCGTTTAAACCTGTAACCTGATGGCCGCTACAGGTGTCCGTTTACACCTGTAACTTGATGGCCGTTCCTCCTGTTTATAACGGTCTCAGACAGTAAAAAAGCTTCAGCCTGGAAACATGTGTCCAATGTCAATACATGTGGAGATACAGATAAAAAGATGTTAATTAATTACAGGTATCAACATATCCTCCTTGACTTCCCCAACAGGTAGATCAACAGCAAGAGGCCCAAGAGGCCTGTATCAACAAAAACAATGTTCTAGAAAGCTTTCTGATTTTTGTTTTAACTTTCTTATTTTGAAACTCAGCATATCTTGTCAGGAAGCCTTCTAAGTCAGACCAAAGTACAGCGAATAAATGGTGCTTTCTGTTTTCTAGTGACATCTATGGTGTCTTTTGTTTAAATAACTTTTATATCTGCTTTCTGGTGAGATCTATGGTGCATGGTGTTTAATAATCTGTGTATGTGTTTTCTGATGGGATCACATTGATGCCAGTATACCTTGTGTTTATATAATTAGTGTATAAATGCATAATATGTTTTCTGGTGAGATCTATGGTGCCAGTATTTAAATGATTTGTATATCCGTTGCGACAGTCTCCATACATCACCTTGCAGTCATTTCCTGTCTCCGTGTCAGAGCGACATGGACGATCAACATTCTAGTCGTACATTAGCATAATTACTTTGAGTGACACACTTACTTTGTCGAGCCATGATCCTGACACATGGGATATTTGCATGGCGGAGTAGCACCAACCTTTATAAGTGCACAAGGGTAAAAGAGGTTTGGCTGGGGAGACTCTCTCTGGAAACAAGCACCCCTATTTTTATAATTACTTCAGACACCTACTCCTTGTTTTCCTAAAAAAGTCATTAAAGTTCATAGCCATATTGTTTCAACAGAGCAAAACAAAGCGGAGTTTTTATATGTTAACTATGGTGATAAGTTTATATTTGACATCTTAGCTAGTTAAAAGCAATCATAATATCCTTTTACTTCAGAAAGATTTTCTCTGGTCTCACAAGAAAGGTTTAACTTGTTAGAGGATCCAAAGACAGGTTTTAATTGTTAGAGGTTCGAAAGACAGGTTTTAATTGTTAGAGATTCCAAAGACAGGTTTTAATTGTTAGAGATTCCAAAGATAGGTTTTAATTGCTAGAGGTTCCAAAGACAGGTTTTTATTGTTAGGGGTTCCAAAGATAGGTTTTAATTGTTAGAGGTTCCAAAGACAGGTTTTAATTGTTAGAGATTCCAAAGACAGGTTTTAATTGTTAGAGGTTCTGAAGACAGAAAGACAGGTTTGACTTTTCAGAGGTTCTATAGACAGGTTTGACTTTTCAGAGGTTCCAAAGAAAGGTTTTATGTAATAAAGTTCCAAAGAAAGGTTTTATGTAATAAAGTTCCAATGAAAGTTTTTATCTAATATAAGTTCCAAAGAAAGGTTTTATCTAATAGAGGTTCCAAAGAGAGGTTGTATATAATAGAGGTTCCGCAGAAAAGTTTTATCTAATAGCGGTTCCAATGAAAGGTTTGATCTAATAGAGGTTCCAAAGAAAGGTGTTATCTAATAGAGGTTCGAAAGAGAGGTTGTATCTAATAGAGGTTCCAGAGAAAGGTTTCATCTAAAAGAGGTTCCAAAGAAAGGTGTTATCTAATAGAGGTTCCAATGAAAGGTTTTATCTAATATAAGTTCCAAAGAAAGGTTTGATCTAATAGAGGTTCCAATGAAAGGTTTTATCTAATATAAGTTCCAAAGAAAGGTTTTATCTAATAGAGGTTCCAAAGAAAGGTTTCATCTAATAGAGGTTCCAAAGAGAGGTTGTATCTAATAGAGGTTCCACAGAAAAGTTTTATCTAATAGAGGTTCCAATGAAAGGTTTTATCTAATAGAGGTTCAAGGAAAGGTTTTATCTAATAGAAGTTCAAAAGAAAGGTTTTATCTAATAGAGTTTCCAATGAAAGGTTTTATCTAATAGAGGTTCCAAAGAAAGGTTTTATGTTATAGAGGATCCAATGAAAGGTTTTATCTAATAGAGGTTTCAATAAAAGGTTTTATCTAATGGAGGTTCCAAAGAAAGGTTTTATCTAATAGAGGTTCCAAAGAAAGGTTTTATCTAAAAAAAGAGGTTCCAAAGAAAGGTTTTATTTAATAGAGGTTCCAAAGAAAGGTTTTAGTTAATAGAAGTTCAAAAGACAGGTTTTATGTATTAGAGGTTCCAATGAAAGGTTTGATCTAATAGAGGTTCCAAAGAAAGGTTTGATCTAATAGAGGTTCCAAAGAAAGGTTTTATCTAATAGAGGTTCCAAAGAAAGGTTTTATCTAATAGAGGTTCCAAAGAGAGGTTTTTTCTAATAGAGGTTCCAAAGAGAGGTTTTATCTAATAGAGGTTCCAAAGAGAGGTTTTATCTAATAGAGGTTCCAAAGAAAGGTTTTATCTTATAGAGGTTCCAAAGAGAGGTTTTATCTAATAGAGGTTCCAAAGAAAGATTATATCTAATAGAAATTCCAAAGAAAAGTTTTATCTAATAGAGGTTCCAAAGAAAGGTTTTATCTAATAGAAGTTCCAAAGAAAGGTTTTATCTAATAGAGGTTCCAAAGAAAGGTTATATCTAATAGAAGTTCCAATGAAAGGTTTTATCTAATAGAGGTTCCAAAGAGAGGTTTTATCTTATAGAGGTTCCAAAGAAAGGTTATATCTAATAAAAGTTCCAATGAAAGGTTTTATCTAATAGAGGTTCCAAAGACAGGTTTTATCTAATCGAAGTTCCAATGAAAGGTTTTATCTAATAGAGGTTCCAAAGAAAGGTTTTATCTAATAGACGTTCCAGTGAAAGTTTTATCTTATAGAGGTTCCAAAGAAAGGTTTTATCTAATAGACATTCCAATGAAAGTTTTATCTTATAGAGGTTCCAAAGAAAGGTTTTATCTAATAGAGGTTCCAAAGAAAGGTTTCATCTAATAGAGGTTCCAAAGAAAGGTTTTATCTAATAGAGGTTCGAAAGAAAGGTTTTATCTAATGGAGATTCCAAAGAAAGGTTTTATCTAATAGAGGTTCCAAAGAAAGGTTTAATCTAATAGAGGTTCCAAAGAAAGGTTTTATCTAATAGAGGTTCCAAAGAAAGGTTTTATCTAATAGACGTTCCAAAGAAAGGTTTTATCTAATAGAGATTCCAAAGAAAGGTTTTATCTAATAGAGGTTCCAAAGAGAGGTTTTAGTTATTAGAGGTTACAAAGACAGACATTACACAGATTTTAAGGATAGGTTTTATTTAATGGAGGTTCCGAAGAAGAGTTGTATAGTAATCTACAAAGATTTCCAGTAAAGACAGGTTTTTATGTATGGACTCTGTGAGTGGTTTGTTAGGTTAAAGTTGGTAAGAGTTTTGACTAATGACTGCCAAAACAATTTCCATACAATGACCTACAGCACAAGTGATAATAGGCCTTGTAACCTTCAATTCAAGGACAGTCCTACCAGACAGACTGGGCCACACATTCTGCTGGTCAAGACATAATGACCAGCTTAGTAACCAAAGATCAAGGTCAAAATCTCGGTACAGCAGTAACTCATCGCAAATTCATGCAGTTACTCTTTTTTCTGTCTTATTCATACACTATTAATGATTTCTATAAAGTATTGAAATAAACTTCCTTATATTTGAAACTGTATCAATGGCTTGGTATTTTTTCCCAGATTTCATTATCAGAAATACTTCTTCAGTGAACATATATACTTGAAATGCAGCTAAATACTTAAAGGCTATTAAAACAACTGTTCCCAGACTTATCAGTGATATATGATCATTAATACGATTTTAACATCCACTGATGAAGTCTACAAGAAGATAAAGTATCTACATGCAGCTAGAAGGCTGGTGCACGCTGATTCTTCAGCATGTCGGTGTATATCACAGCCTCCAGAGAGATTAACATTTCCCTGATAAAAACATTCCTTAACCACTGACCACGTCATCAAACCCACAGCAATGAAATATACATTTTCATTTGAACTTTAAAGAGCAAAAATGCTTCTGAACAAAACAAATATGTGTTCTAGATTACAGATATCACTACTTGTATTATAAAGTTCCTCTTCAGTGTTCTGTTCTCCTCATTAGATGGAGGAAACATGTCTGACCTACTTAGGGGGGGCTATAATTACACAGTCAGGTTTTCCGCCGCTATTTGAACAATGTTGTTTATACATCATAACTATTATCCCTACTTCTCCGAAAAAACCAACTAGAACTTTGCCAAAATCTAGGTGAGGCCGCATCCATTTGACAGTTCTGGGGCCGTAGATAATACCAGGCTTAAAGATTTCGGCAGGATCAGTAGCTAACAGTGGGTTCAAAGGTCATCAATCAATCAATGGAATGATGAAGGATTTGTTTGTTTTTGACAACATCATCCATTACAATAAGAATGTTCCAGGATTGGTGCCAAAACTTGATCTATTTCCAATTACATCTTCCATAACACAACCCTGCTACCTATGTATGCACAGATGTTAAAAAGCCGTTGAGAAGATTTTTTCTATAATTCCAAACATCACTTTGTGACTGAAAGACTGTAAAACCAACCGAGATATAATGTTGTTTTGACCAAAAATCTAAATTAAACAACCAGGATCTTCATTGTCTGGAATACAGTTTATTAAGAAAATGCAGATTTTATGTTATTATGAACAAATTTTTGTGATAATATATAGTTTCTACAGATACCTTATAGTTATCATTTAAATGTTTTTTAAACATTGTTTTCCTCTTATCTTGCGAATCTAACTTTCATCAATGAAATATCACTTGCATGAAAGTTCAGTTTGAAGGATGTTTTTTGCACATTTAATACGTAGAGGAAACAATGTAATCTGAGCTGAAATCTATAGTTCTATCCAGGATCACATACATAAAGGACATTCAACTAACTCTAAATGAGTGCTTCAAGAAAACCTTTATATTCTGAACAAATAATATTAATACTGGTGATGTTCACTCAAGTCTGGTGTCAGTGTTGTGTTTGGTTTGGTGTCACTGTGATGTTCTGTTTAGACAGGTGTCACTGTGGTGTTCTGTTTAGACAGGTGTCACTGTGATGTTAAGTTTAGACAGGTGTCACTGTGGTGTTCTGTTAAGACAGGTGTCACTGTGATGTTCTGTTTAGACAGGTGTCACTGTGGTGTTCTGTTTAGACAGGTGTCACTGTGATGTTAAGTTTAGACAGGTGTCACTGTGGTGTTCTGTTTAGATAGGTTTCACTGTGATGTTCTGTTTAGACAGGTATCAATGTGGTGTTCTGTTTAGACAGGTGTCACTGTGATGTTAAGTTTAGACAGGTGTCACTGTGGTGTTCTGTTTAGACAGGTGTCACTGTGATGTTCTGTTTAGACAGGTGTCAATGTGGTGTTTTGTTTAGACAGGTGTTGCTGTGTCGTTTTGTTAAGAAAGGTGTCACCGTGGTGTTGTTTTAACAGGTTTGAGTGTGGTGTTCCATTTGGATTGGTTTGATTAAGGTGTTCGATTTAGACAGGAATCACTCGTGTGTTCTGTTAATTCAGGTTTGACTGTGGTGTTGGGTTGAGACAAAAGTCACTGTTTTATCTTATAAGAAATTACCACAAGTTAAAGACTAATAAATATATAAATTCATTTCCCAAGGGTTTATGTATGTATTATTCATTAAGTATAATTAAACAATAGTGTGGTTTGCAGTATAATAGCTGTGTATTGGGTGATAAGTATGTACGTAGGTAGCGAACTCAGTGACTGCGATACACAGACAAGAGCTCTGTAGCCGAGGCCCTCCAGATAAACTGAGGGTTGAAGACGTGCAACATTTGACGCAATTCTTCCGCTTGCTGCACCTGCCAGAGACTCTGGTCCAATGGGAATTTCTGAGAGAAAAAATATGAGTACATCACGTCTGCTGACAATATCTCAGTGATCTCGCTATTTCCTGTATTAGAACTACCGCAGACCTTCAACAAAACTGTTGCATCTGGATTGTTTAAAAACACCTCTGTGTAGTTTTACGCACACAAAGAAATGATAAATGTATGCACCTCACCAACCACCCACTGTGCCACAGAAGTTCATCTGATTATTTGTTAATTAATCACGCAAGTTTCCATTTAATGGAATTTGTATGAATCACCTTTTTTTCTGTACTGTGTCAGGACAGATACTGTTTGGGACTGTATACCATATTAAATCCATCATTTAAAAGATATCACTTTTTTTATCAATAGAACATCACCCCACTCAAAAAGAACGTTTCCGGTGTAGAATCTGATCACTACTCTGACATGTAGTGTCTGATCACTACTCTGACATGTAGTGTCTAATCACTGCTCTGATGTGTAGTGTCTGATCACTACTCTGACGTGTAGTGTCTGATCACTACTCTGACATGTAGTGTCTGATCACTGCTCTGATGTGTAGTGTATGATCACTCCTCTGACGTGTAGTGTCTGATCACTACTCTGACGTGTGGTGTCTGATCACTACTCTGATGTGTAGTGTCTGATCACTGCTCTGACATGTAGTGCTGACATGTAGTGTCTGATCACTGCTCTGACGTGAAGTGTCTGATCACTGCTCTGACGTGTAGTGTCTGATCACTACTCTGACGTGTAGTGTCTGATCACTGCTCTGATGTGTAGTGTATGATCACTCCTCTGACGTGTAGTGTCTGATCACTACTCTGACGTGTAGTGTCTGATTATTCCTCTGACGTGTAGTGTCTGATCACTGCTCTAATGTGTAGTGTCTGATCACTCCTCTGACGTGTAGTGTCTGATTACTTCTCTGACGTGTAGTGTCTGATCACTTCTCTGACGTGTAGTGTCTGATCACTCCTCTGATGTGTAGTGTCTGATTACTACTCTGCCGTGTAGTGTCTGATCACTACTCTGATATGTAGTG
The DNA here is from genome assembly GCF_002113885.1 of Mizuhopecten yessoensis. NCBI lineage: Eukaryota > Metazoa > Mollusca > Bivalvia > Pectinida > Pectinidae > Mizuhopecten > Mizuhopecten yessoensis. The sequence continues at coordinate 368,291 of NW_018408798.1, read as the reverse complement.
TTTGATCACTACTCTGACGTGTAGTGTTTGATCACTACTCTGACGTGTAGTGTCTGGTCACTACTCTGACATGTAGTGTCTGCTCACTACTCTGACATGTAGCGTCTGATCACTACTCTGACGTGTAGTGCCTGATCACTATCTGACGTGTAGAATCTGATCACTACTCTGACATGTAGTGTCTGATCACTACTCTGACATGTAGTGTCTGATCACTACTCTGATGTGTAGTGTTTGATCACTACTCTGACGTGTAGTGTCTGATCACTACTCTGACGTGTAGAGTCTGATCACTACTCTGACATGTAGTGTCTGATCACTACTCTGATGTGTAGTGTCTGATCCCAGTGTTCAATGTAAGTGTGGGGTCACTACTCTGATGTGTAGTGTCTGATCACTACTCTGATGTGTAGTGTCTGATTACTACTCTGACGTGTAGTGTCTGATCACTACTCTGACGTGTAGTGTCTGATCATATTACTCTGACATAAACACTTATATTATTACAACTGTTTCAAGGATCCCTGTCCCACTGCAGGCATAACACTAGAGAGCTCCATAGTAGCTTTTTGAATATACAGTTATCTCCCCTTAATTTTGTTTCGAATAGACCAGGTTCTGTTGATCAGGCGGTAAGAGCGATAGTATAACAATCCGTTGATCAGGCGGTAAGAGCGATAGTATAACAATCTGTTGATCAGCAGTAAGAGCGATAGTATAACAATCCGTTGATCAGGTGGTAAGAGTGATAGTATAACAATCTGTTGATCAGGGGGTAAGAGTGATAGTATAACAATCTGTTGATCAGGCGGTAAGAGCGATAGTATAACAATCCGTTGATCAGGGTTCAAATCCTGGTCTTGTTGCAACACTGAAATTTTACACTCACAATTGTGTTGTTGATTACATTTTGTATATTTGTTCCTAACCCGTAAGGTACGGTTTTCCTTTCAGAAATGACTTAAGGGATACTTTAGGTCTTACTGTACATATAACGCCAACGGAAGAAGTAAAACCTGTGGTAACTAGCACAGTTGGGTTCAAGAACTGTCAAAAACTTTTCAGTTGTAAAGTCTAACCGTAATAGTTGGATAACAAAAGCAATATTTAACGCCACTCCATCATGATTAACTTCCTTTAGATACTGATACATATTCACACAGCTATTAAAGCTCTGATGTGACCAATAGTTGCCAGCAGCCGGCAGACTACCGTTGTAGTTTACCAGACCTCTGAAGCAGATAGGCAGGTGTCTGAAACAGGAGAAAGGTAAGGGACAGGTCCCTAATACAGGAAAAGGTAAGAGGACAGGTCCCTAATACAGGAGAAAGGTAAGGGGACAGGTCCCTAATATAGGAGAAAGGTAAGGGGACAGGTCCCTAATATAGGAAAAGGTAAGGGGACAGGTCCCTAATACAGGAGAAAGGTAAGGGGACAGGTCCCTAATATAGGAGAAAGGTAAGGGGACAGGTCCCTAATACAGGAGAAAGGGAAGGGGACAGGTCCCTAATACAGGAGAAAGGTAAGGGGACAGGTCCCTAATACAGGAGAAAGGTAAGGGGACAGGTCCCTAATACAGGGATCCAACTTTTGATGCATGAGACAGTTATGAGGAAGGAGACAAATGTTGTACGATTTTGTTTTGGACAAAGATGTTTTTCTGCTATTTGAACTATATTCCAATTAACAAGGGCTTGGTGTCCCAGTGTTCAATGTAACATCTGGGAGGTTTGTTGGGGCTTGGTGGCTGGCCCTGTCCCAGTGTTCAATGTAACATCTGGGAGGTTTCGTTTGGGCTTGGTGGCTGGCCCTGTCCCAGTGTTCAATGTAACATCTGGGGGGTTTTGTTTGGGCTTGGTGGCTGGCCCTGTCCCAGTGTTCAATGTAACATCTGGGATGTTTTGTTGGGGGATGGTGGCTGGCCCTGTCCCAGTGTTCAATGTAATATCTGGGAGGTTTTGTTGGGGCTTGGTGGCTGGCCCTGTCCCAGTGTTCAATGTAATATCTGGGAGGTTTTGTTGGGGCTTGGTGGCTGGCCTCTGTCCCAGTGTTCAATGTAACATCTGGGAGGGTTTGTTGGGGCTTGGTATCTGGCCCTTGTCCAGTGTTCAATGTAACATCTGGGAGGGTTTGTTGGGGCATGGTGGCTGGCCCTGTCCCAGGGTTCAATGTAACATCTGGGAGGTTTTGTTGGGGCTTGGTATCTGGCCCTTGTCCAGTGTTCAATGTAACATCTGGGAGGTTTTGTTGGGGCTTGGTGGCTGGCCCTGTCCCAGTGTTCAATGTAACATCTGGGAGGTTTTGTTGGGGCTTGGTATCTGGCCCTGTCCCAGTGTTCAATATAACATCTGGGAGGTTTTGTTGGGGGTTGGTATCTGGCCCTGTCCCAGTGTTCAATGTAACATCTGGGAGGTTTTGTTGAAGTCTAGAATTTCTACTGGTGTATGTCATATGAATATCAGATTCTAAGAAAAACAGACTGCAATGATAATTCTGTGAACATTTATCAGAGGGTTTTACACAGGAAGGGGCTGTCTGGACCTCATGTACTGTAAAGCTAATGTAGCAAGACTTTTAAAAATTATCAGTCTTCCTGAAACGTCCGATAGTGAATAAGTGTTCTTCCTGACGTCGGCAGTACATGTTCTTAACCAAGGTTAATTGCCTCTGCATGTTCATATACATGTGTTGATAAATCCATCAGTCCGCGTAATTAGAGCGTAACTACATCATGTAAGGTAATCATATAACTTGGTCAACTTTTATTATACACAATCATACTTTCATTGTACAAGGGATCAGTTATAAGATTTAACATGTCCTTGTATATATAACAACTCATTAAGATATAATTAGTAAAATGAAATTGCAGCATATTTCTCATTAGGGATAGTGATGTTTTTATATTTATGTAGGAATTTTTAAATGTCTCCTTGTGGTCTAGTACTTAAAATATATAATTGAACACCTCCACGCTATCAAATTGTCTCCCCTTTGGCTTTTTAATACAGTTTCACTTTAATAAATCAACATTATGTTTTTCATTACCATCACAACTACGAATGTTATAGTTTTCTTAGCTTGATGAATTAACCCTCATTTCGTCTAGGGCAAAAACTGCAAAAATATAACAGGGGTGAACTTTTTCTTTCATAGAGTATTTTGTTCTTTCGTAAAGTATTTTGTTGAAAGTAATGTGGATGTAATGCATAACCTACTTATAACAAATGAGAACATTCCAAGTTATAACAAATATGAAGTGAAGTGACACGCCTCTGTATGAAACTCCGGAAATATAAATCATTGTAGATAAACAATTAAAAAAGAGGCCAACCGACCACACTTAACCTAACATGAAACCTTATCCACTATAAACATTACATAATGATAAGAAACATGTAACCAAGTGGGATAATAACACCTAGTGTCTTCTCGTGAGTTCATGATGGGGGGTGGGGGTGGGTGGGGAGGTGGGGTGGAGGGCATACATACAATTTTTTAACTTTATTAAATCAGGTGTAGAATTTAAAAGATAAAACTAGATATAAAAGATACCCACAAACACTAACTAAACTGATACATTTAGTTATATCAAAATCAAAGTCATTCTTTTATCATAAATATTCGGACAAATGTCAAAATTATTGAAAGTTTTTGTGTTTTTTAAAATTTTGTCTTTCAATACAATTTACAGTTTTTTTTTTTTCTTCTTTGCAAACCACTTCTGCAAACAAATAAGGATAGAACTTAAGTGTATGTTTGACTATTAAGAGAAGAGTGAAGTGAAGTCAGTATCTGTTACCACACAGAGAGTCTGGCTTATCCTTAATCAGCCAAATACACACATGTCTACCAGGGCGCCAATATTACCTATAGCCAAAACGTAGGCAACATTTTTTTCTTCTGTATTATGAAATATGTCTGAAATCGTGAGTAGCGAGTTAGATATTTTGGGAAGTTTAATTCAGATGGAATTAAAATCGTGGAAGGTTTGGTTGTATAGGCCTAATGGCTGACAGTGAAATCATTGAGATCCATCACAGGTTGGCCGTCATCCATTGCTTAGGCGCTGAGAAAACTGTACCGGAGAATCCTGTCTGACCATATTTGATGTAAATGATGCCCCTAGTTGTTAACATGCCCACAGCCGAGTAGTAGGCGTCTTTTTTTTCAGATTAGAAGCCTCAGTGAAACCCCCCACAATTCATTGTGCCCATCAAATTTCATTCACAAACCGTTCTTACATTTATGGCAAATTCTTTTCATCAGGAGTCAAATACAACTGTCTGTAACAGTAAAACAACATATCTCTGGCCAGATTTCTATCCCCTATTAACAACCAAACATGAATGATTGTCTGTATGGTATTTTTTAAAAACACATTGAAATAAAAATACAACAAAGAAAAGGATTTTAAATGAATCCTTACGATTGGAGGCAAATACTGATTTCTTTTTCTGATAGACCTTTTTGGTGTGCAGCTCTGCTTTAATACATAACAGAAGGATTTCCTCTATTTTATTATTGTAACCAAGTGACCTTTTGACCTTGCCCTCTGATGACTTCATCATTAGAATAAAAAAATAAAGATAAAACATAGTGCAGACTTTCACTGAAAGCCTGGTTAGCTTAATGATGAATTGGTGTATAAATGTTGACTAGTGATAAAATAATTTGAAGCTAACAATCCATGTCTACGATGATAAGGGTGCCATATTAAGACAAATTAAAAATAAGTATATGAAAATTTTCAATTTAGTTTAAAAGCCTAATATATCTCCGCAATCAGACTTAAAAAGCTTTGATGAAAATATTTTGTTTTAATGCCCACGTCAAAATGATCTAAATAATTTGAATTCAATCTTGAAATTTTCAGCACTGGGTTTTAATTTAGATGAACACGGTAATTTATAAAATGTTTACAGACAGTGCTTAATGAAACGATTAATGTTGTTTAATTTTAGTGATAGAAACCTCATCATTTTCATTTCACAGAAGAGGAGGGTATGCATCAATGTGCAAGACAGGAAAGGGATTAACCTCCTGACATGAATTTCATAAAAAACGGCCCAAACCCTAACAGAGTAGGTCAGGTGATAATACCTGACGCAGACAATATTTTTGAACTAGCTAATTTTCAAATCAGAGAAGTTTAAAAAAAGTATACATGGAGACAAACTCAATTGTAAATCAGTGCTTGCATCATTCTGTAAGTCTTTGATGTACAGCTGAATTTGTAGAGCATCCAAAACTCCATTTAAAAATCTCTAAATTCCAGCCATGTTGGGGAAATTTTGCTGGTGTATCATTTAAAATTACTCAATAAATAAATAAAAACAGTCTTCATTTGATGCTGCTGAATAACAGTAAGGAACAGAATTTTTATTATTTCAAGGGTTGATATATTTACATTTGATCCATATATATTTTTTATATCATTGCCCTAGTAACCAAAATACATCAGGTCACTTTAAAGCCTAAGGGAAGTAACTCCATTGCTGTAGGCAATGAAACACAATCAGATTTCATATAGGTTTTCTTGGTGGCTTTGCACAGTAACACACAGAGAGTTTTCCAATATATAAATTGATAAAACAACTACCTGGTACCCTTATCAAGAAAATGAAGGTCTTAATATGGTAAATATACAGACTTTCACTATACAGTAAAAACCTTGATATAAAGCCGATCTCAATTTATCTGCCACATGATCATGACTTTCTGCTAATGTTATTCATTGTCTCCTTTTCCTTTTTACTTTACACATATCCCTCAATATTTTGTGGAACCTCTTGATAAGCCATAATTATACTTAACAGATGGTGACACTATAACAAAGTGTTCACTGTATTCTGCTAGAAAAGACAACTTACCTAGATATGTGCTACAGATATATTCTGCTATTTGGTTTCCTGACTTGCTAGATTCCGCAAAATGACTCAATTCTCGATTCAACATCCGTTTAAACTGTAAGAAAAGGAGCCACAAAATGTTTAAATATATCACACATTATCTGTGTATAAAGAACTCTTCTTAAGTTGACAACAAGTTACAGATTTAAACAACAATATGTCATAATAAGGCGTGTAAGTCAGGATCTCATTTGCGATAGTATAGAATCCAGTGAGGCCTTCATCAATGTCAGTCCTACTTGTTGTAAAACCTACCTTGCTGGACGCCATGTCACTAACTGACCGATGAGTCTGGATGGTTTCTAGCTGGTCAAGACACCAGTCAAGTTCTTCTAGGGTATCCATGGCCAGCTTGGTGTAGTTCTCATCTGTAAATAGTGAATATACCTTAAGTTACTGTTCAATGTCTGAGTTCTCATCTGTAAATAGTGAATATACCTTAAGTTACCGTTCAATGTCTGAGTTCTCATCTGTAAATAGTGAATATACCTTAAGTTACCGTTCAATGTCTGAGTTCTCATCTGTTAATAGTGACTGTAAGGATGCTGTATAATATGTCACTGGTGACTGTAAGGATGCTGTATTATATGTGACTTGTGACTGTAAGGACACTGTGTTATATGTCACTGGTGACTGTAAGGATGCTGTATTATATCTCACTGGTGACTGTAAGGATGCTGTATAATTATTGTCACTGGTGACTGTAAGGATGCTGTATTATATGTCACTGGTGACTGTAAGGATGCTGTATTATATGTCACTGGTGACTGTAAGGATGCTGTATTATATGTCACTGGTGACTGTAAGGATGCTGTATTATATGTCACTGGTGACTGTAAGGATGCTGTATTATATGTCACTGGTGACTGTAAGGATGCTGTATTATATGTCACTGGTGACTGTAAGGATGCTGTATTATATGTCACTGGTGACTGTAAGGATGCTGTATTATATGTCACTGGTGACTGTAAGGATACTGTATTATATGTGACTGGCGACTGTAAGGACACTGTATTATATGTCACTGGTGACTGTAAGAATGCTGTATTATATGTCACTGGTGACTGTAAGGATGCTGTATTACATGTCACTGGTGACTGTAAGGATGCTGTATTATATGTCACCGGTGATTGTAAGGATGTTGTATTATATGCTGTATTACATGTCACTGGTGACTGTAAGTAAGGATGCTGTATTACATGTCACTGGTGACTGTTAGGATGTTGTATTATATGTCACCGGTGATTGTAAGGATGTTGTATTATATGTCACTGGTGACTGTAAGTAAGGACACTGTATTATATGTCACTGGTGACTGTAAGTAAGGATGCTGTATTTCATGTCACTGGTGACTGTTAGGATGCTGTATTATACCAGGGATGGGTTATAAATGATTCTGATATTACAACTATTAAGCTTTAGTATTAATAACTCCAAATAGAATTTCAAAGAATCCCATTTGTTTTTATAAAATGTAGAGCAAAGTGTTATATTAAGAACTGCTCTGTCGCATTTTAGTGACAAAATGTACCAAAGTACGGAAATGTGACTAGAAAAGGCTATGTCTGTATCTTGTTACCGAGGAAAGTTAAATTATTTCTTGGATGTGTTGAAATAGGAAAACACATCCAAGTCATTAGCTCATTTGATAAATGAAGGTTTTTTGTTTGTTGCTAACTGTTTGCCTACATTTGCTCATTTTCCAAATTATAAGACATCTGACCCCTACAGACGAGTGACCCTACATATATGTGACCCCTACAGTCAAGTGACACCCTACAGACATGTGACCCCTACAAACATGTGACCCCTACAGACATGTGACCCCTACAGACAAAGGACCTATACGGACATGTGACCCCTACAGACATGTGACCTTTACATACATGTGACCTCTACATACATGTGACCCCTACAGACAAGTGACCCTACAGACATGTGACCCTTACAGACATGTGAACCCTACAGACAAATGAACCCTATAGACAAGTGACACCTATAGACATGTGACCTCTACATACATGTGACCTCTACAGACAAGTGACCCCTACAGACCTGTGACCTCTACAGACAGGTGACCCCTACAGACAAGAGACCCTACAGACAAATGACCACTACAGACATGTGACCTCTACTGACATGTGCCCCCTACAGACAAGTGACCCCTACATACCTGTGACCTCTACAGACATGTGACCTCTACATACATGTGACCTCTTCAGACAAGTGACCCCTACACACAAATGACCCCTACAGACATGTGACCCCTTCAGACAAGTGACCCCTACAGACACCTGACCCCTACAGACAAATGACCTCTACAGACATGTGAACCCTACAGACAAATGACCCCTACATACATGTGAACCCTACAGACAAGTGACCCCTAAAGACATGTAACCCCTACAGACAAATGACCCCTACAGTCATGTGACCTCTACAGACATGTGGCCTCTACATACAGGTGACCTCTACATACAACGGACCCCTACAGACATGAGACCTCTACTGACATGTGACCCCTACAGACATGTGACTCCTACAGACAAATGACCCCTACAGACATGTGACCCCTACATACATGTGACCTCTACATACATGTGACCCCTACAGACAAATTATCCCTACCTACATGTGACCTCTACAGACAAATTATCCCTACCGACATGTGACCTCTACAGACATGTGACCCCTACAGACAAATGACCCCTACAGACAAGTGACCCCTAAAGACATGTGACCCCTACAGAAAAATGACCCCTACATACATGTGAACCCTACAGACAAATGACCCCTTCAGATATGTGACCCCTACAGACAAATGACCCCTACAGACATGTGACCCCTACAGACATGTGACCCCTACAGACAAGTGACCCCTACAGACATCTGACCCCTACAGACAAGTGACCCTACATACATGTGACCCCTACAGTCAAGTGACACCCTACAGACATGTGACCCCTACAAACATGTGACCCCTACAGACATGTGACCCCTACAGACAAAGGACCCATACGGACATGTGACCCCTACAGACATGTGACCTTTACATACATGTGACCTCTACATACATGTGACCCCTACAGGCAAATGACCCCTACAGACAAGTGACCCTACAGACATGTGACCCCTACAGACATGTGACCCCTACAGACAAATGAACCCTATAGACAAGTGACACCTATAGACATGTGACCTCTACATACATGTGTCCTCTACAGACAAGTGACCCCTACAGACCTGTGACCTCTACAGACATGTGACCCCTACAGACAAGAGACCCTACAGACAAATGACCCCTACAGACATGTGACCTCTACAGACATGTGACCACTACAGACATGTGACTCCTACAGACAAATGACCCCAACAGACATGTGACCCCTACAGACAAGTGACCCCTACAGACAAGTGACCCCTACAGACATGTGACCCCTACAGACATGTGACCCCTACAGACAAGTGACCCCTACAGACAAATGACCCCAACAGACATGTGACCCCTACAGACATGTGACCCCTACAGACAAATTATCCCTACAGACATGTGACCTCTACAGACATGTGGCCTCTACATACATGTGACCTCTACAGACAAATGACCCCAACAGACATGTGACCCCTACAGACAAGTGACCCCTACAGACAAATGACCCCTACAGACAAATGACCTCTACAGACATGTGACCCCTACAGACAAATGACCCCTACAGACAAGTGACCCCTAAAGACATGTGACCCCTACAGACAAATGACCCCTACATACATGTGACCTCTACATACATGTGACCCCTACAGACAAATTATCCCTACCGACATGTGACCTCTACAGACATGTGGCCTCTACATACATGTGACCTCTACATACAACGGACCCCTACAGACATGTGACCTCTACAGACATGTGACCTCTACTGACATGTGACCCCTACAGACATGTGACCCCTACAGACATGTGACCCCTACAGAAAAATGACCCCTACATACAAGGAACCCTACAGACAAATGACCCCCTTCAGATATGTGACCCCTACAGACAAATGACCCCTACAGACATGTGACCCCTACAGACATGTGACCCCTTCAGACAAGTGACCCCTACAGACAAATGACCCCTACAGACATGTGACCCCTACAGACATGTGACCCCTACAGACAAATGACCTATACAGTGACCTTTCAATTTGGTCGATTGTATTGATTGTATAAATAGATAGACTTGTTTTGCCAAATGCTTCTGATATTACTCTGAGTGCAGAACTTTGTGACATAACAGAGGATTAGTTAGAGGCAATGACCTTAGAGAAGCTACTTTCAGCCCCAATCAACACCAGTATCTCTCACATCTGTCCATTCCACACTCAAAAAAGTAAAAAAAAACAAGTAAAAATCAATGTGATGAAAAACTTGTTTTTTTTTTATAAAAATAAATAAATTTACAACCTGGCACCATTTCCTAGATATATTAGACAGCTTTCAATTCTTTCCAGATTTTATCTGAAAGTGGTTTCCAGAGAGGAAGTCTATGTAGGAACAACACATGACATAAATGTGTCACTACAACTAGTGTTGAGGAGGAATATGACAGAATGTGGTTTCCCATGTGAGTTCATAATTAACATTTCCTACAGGCCAAATACACATTTGGTCTGTTTCCTTGTGCTACCATACTTGCCATGCCTGTTCGTGTACACATATTTACTGATCACCTGCTGAAGCTGTGATGCTGCCTCAAACCAACTCATAAATGTTTGATATGTAACTTCATTTCATCAAGTAAAATATGTCATAAGGAAGAATACAATGACGTCATGAAACTATGGTAATGACCTTTCTGCGTAGATCATATTCAGTGACTCATGTTACACAAACAAGCTCAGCCTTGTTTCTGTTTCCTATTATATAAACCTCGCTGAAGCTTGTTTAATGAAGTCCATGTGAATTGAGAACTTATTTGGTATCCTATGTATCTGTGTTTAAACATGCTAAACAGTCGTAGTGATAACATGTAAACTAAGTGATCTAGCAAAATATTTTAACATTATATTGCTTGTCTGTTGTTGTTATGTTTTTATAGACATAAATTTCAAATTAAAAATCTATCGATCTCCCTTCTTACTTTTCTAGATTTTCATTGAACAGAACAAGTATTATTTTTTTGACTCTGCCTTTGATCACCCTAAAGGACTGTGGACAATTCATGTGAGAGTTTATATGGCAATGCTAATGTCACACGGCTTTGTATCTCCGTTAGTGTGAGTGAGATATATCTCAGTAGCCGATCCAATGGAAATGACTGTCTGCAATTTACTTTTTACTGTTCATGATACTCATAAAATGTGTCATAATATGTAAAGAATCTTCCGAGAGAAGCCATGCAGTGTAATTGTAACATTAAACACGGCATCAATATCTGAAATTAACAGAATGTCACAAGCACTTCTTCTTTTTCGTTTCGATCAGCGACAATCAATGAACAAGAATGAATGCATAAATGAAAAAATAAAAAAAAATAAACGCAATTTTGAATATGATTGTGTTTGATCATTTTCACAGACTGTACATGCTAACGAATACCAAGTTGCCTTTAATAAAACCGACGATTTGCTGATACATCTCAGTCATCTAGACGTTTGACAGTTATCATGTCTCTGGTGCTAATGAATGAGAGGCAGAATCGAAGACGAAGACAATCACCAAAGGATAAGTTATGGAATTAGCTGTAAGCTGTGCATGCCCAGCTAGGTGTATGTGGGGAAGTGATAGAGGGATCACTGGGATATTGATCCACCTAGACCTTCACTGTTCCGTCAGAAATGAAGCAGCCGCGTCGATTTTCACACAACAACCAGTTTCTCTTCTCAAGCGAATATTCACCAACATGTATTGATACCAATGAACATCCATCTTATTTCACTGTCATCCTCAGATTTCACTAGCATGTATTGTATACATGGATCAGCACATTTTAACTGGCCGACTTAAGTATACTACCTGTATGTATTTAAATACTCAAAAGCATTAATCCTGTCTTGCACAACCATCTTCCAAAATTAAACTTCAGGAATGACCTTATCTCCACATACATTTAACAAGCTTACTTGAAACTATAAACCAGTTTTGCTTAATATAGCGAAATTTTCAAATAATTTGGTTTTCACTATGTACAAAGAAACTTTATTTGTACAATGCCAAATGTGCTTTCCATAGAAAAGATTCCTACTAATTGCAGAGTAAAGTTGGGTTAACATCCATTCTCCTAGACCTAAAGTAGTCATTTGAAAATTTACACCCATTCTTATCTTGGGCAATTATAGCTACTTCTGTCACCCAGGCACGTCTCATTGGCCTACAGGATGATCCATACCAAACTGAGTGAAAATAACTTCAATTATTCTAGAAAAGTAGCCTTCTACAGGAAAGGTTGTTGATGGACACCAATTATCAGGAATAAAACTCTCTCGGTCTTTTGGATCAAGTGAAATAAAAATAAAACTGGCTTTTATTATCAAACATTATTACTGTCGGAAATTAAATTTATTCACAGGAAAGTTGTTCATGGTGAAGGCCACTTGATCCAGATTTACATCACCTGGGTCACACTTTACCTATTCCTGTTTTAAACATCCATATAAAAATGGGATTGAAAACCCATACTCTCTACTTTCACACCAGATAAAACTTTATTTCTTTGCAGTTTATTCTATGTTTTTACTACAGCAAATGAAGGTAAACTTACTACAGACTGCAGGCTTATCACATACAAAGTTTGGTAAACAAAGTATGGTAAACAAAGTATGGTAAAACAAAGTATGGTAAACAGAGTAGGGTAAAACAAAGTATGGTAAAACAAAGTAGGGTAAAACAAAGTTTGGTAAACAAAGTATGGTAAAACAAAGTATGGTAAACAGAGTATGGTAAACAGAGTATGGTAAAACAAAGTATGGTAAATAGAGTTTGGTAAAACAAAGTATGTTAAACAGAGTTTGGTAAACAAAGTATGGTAAAACAAAGTATGGTAAACAGAGTATGGTAAACAGATTATGGTAAAAAGGGTATGGTAAAACAATGTATGGTAACAGAGTATGGTAAACAATATTTGTATTGATCAAGTCTAGTTTAGCGTGCCATGTACTGCGATCATACCCGTGTCCAGAACGCTAGTAACAGGTATGTATTATAGGTAGACACACTACAGTCATACCCATGTCCAGAACGCTAGTACCAGGTATGTATTACAGGTAGACACACTGCAGTCATACCCATGTCCAGAACGCTAGTAACAGGTATGTATTACAGGTAGACACACCAGTCATACCCAGGTCCAGAACGCTAGTACCAGGTATTTATTACAGGTAGACACACCAGTCATACCCATGTCCAGTACGTTAGTACCAGGTATGTATTACAGGTAGACACACCAGTCATACCCATGTCCAGTACGCTAGTAACAGGTATGTATTACGGGTAGACACACTACAGTCATACCCATGTCCAGAACGCTAGTAACAGGTATGTATTACAGGTAGACACACCAGTCATACCCATGTCCAGTAAGTTAGTACCAGGTATGTATTACAGGTAGGCTCCCCAGTCATACCCATGTCCAGTACGGTAGTTCCAGGTATGTATTACAGGTAGACACACCAGTCATACCCGTGTCCAGTACGCTAGTAACAGGTATGTATTTCGGGTAGACACACTACAGTCATACCCATGTCCAGTACAGTATTACCAGGTGTGTATTACAGGTAGACTCACCAGTCATACCCGTGTCCAGTACGGTAGTACCAGGTATGTATTACGGGTAGACACCCCAGTCATACCCATGTCCAGTACGGTAGTTCCAGGTATGTATTACAGGTAGACACACCAGTCATACCCAGGTCCAGAACGCTAGTACCAGGTATTTATTACAGGGAGACACACCAGTCATACCCATGTCCAGTACGTTAGTACCAGGTATGTATTACAGGTAGGCTCCCCAGTCATACCCATGTCCAGTACGGTAGTACCAGGTATGTATTACAGGTAGACACACTGCAGTCATACCTGTGTCCAGTACGTAGTACCAGGTATGTATTACAGGTAGACACACTGCAGTCATACCCGTGTCCAGTATGTTAGTACCAGGTATGTATTACAGGTAGACACACACCAGTCATACCCGTGTCCAGTATGTTAGTACCAGGTATGTATTACAGGTAGACACACCAGTCAAACCCTTGTCCAGTACGTTAGTACCAGGTATGTATTACAGGTAGACACACCAGTCATACCCGTGTCCAGAACGCTAGTAACAGGTATGTATTATAGGTAGACACACTACAGTCATACCCATGTCCAGAACGCTAGTACCAGGTATGTATTACAGGTAGACACACTGCAGTCATACCCATGTCCAGAACGCTAGTAACAGGTATGTATTACGGGTAGACACACCAGTCATACCCATGTCCAGAACGCTAGTACCAGGTATTTATTACAGGTAGACACACCAGTCATACCCATGTCCAGTACGGTAGTACCAGGTATGTATTACAGGTAGACACACTGCAGTCATACCCATGTCCAGTACGGTAGTACCAGGTATGTATTACAGGTAGACACACCAGTCATACCCATGTCCAGTACGGTAGTACCAGGTATGTATTACAGGTAGACACACCAGTCAAACCCTTGTCCAGTACGTTAATTAGTACCAGGTATTTATTATAGGTAGACACACCAGTCATACCCATGTCCAGTACAGTAGTACCAGGTATGTATAGGTAGACACACTACAGTCATACCCATGTCCAGTAAGTTAGTACCAGGTATGTATTACAGGTAGACTCACCAGTCATACCCATGTCCAGTACGGTAGTAACAGGTATGTATTACAGGTAGACACACCAGTCATATCTGTGGGTAGACACACTACAGTCATACCCATGTCCAGAACGCTAGTACCAGGTATGTATTACAGGTAGACACACTACAGTCATACCCATATCCAGTACGGTAGTACCAGGTATGTATTACGGGTAGACACACCAGTCAAACCCTTGTCCAGTACGTTAATTAGTACCAGGTATTTATTATAGGTAGACACACACCAGTCATACCCTTGTTCAGTACGTTAGTACCAGGTATGTATTACAGGTAGACACTACAGTCATACCCATATCCAGTACGGTAGTACCAGGTATGTATTACGGGTAGACACACCAGTCATACCCATGTCCAGAACGCTAGTACCAGGTATGTATTACAGGTAGACACACTGCAGTCATACCCATGTCCAGTACGGTAGTACCAGGTATGTATTACAGGTGGACACACTACTCCAGTACGTCAGTACCAGGTATGTATTACAGGTAGACGCACCAGTCAAACCCTTGTCCAGTACGTTAGTACCAGGTATGTATTACAGGTAGACACACCAGTCAAACCCGTGTCCAGTACGTCAGTACCAGGTATGTATTACAGGTAGACACACCAGTCATATCTGTGTCCAGTACGTTAGTACCAGGTATGTATTCCAGGTAGACACACACCAGTCAAACCCTTGTCCAGTACGTTAGTACCAGGTATGTGTTACAGTAATACCCATGTCCAGAACGCTAGTAACAGGTATGTATTATAGGTAGACACACACCAGTCATACCCGTGTCCAGTATGTTAGTACCAGGTATGTATTACAGATAGACACACCAGTCAAACCCCTGTCCCGTACGTTAGTACCAGGTATGTATTACAGGTAGACTCACCAGTCATACCCATGTCCAGTAAGTTAGTACCAGGGATGTATTACAGGTAGACTCACCAGCCATACCCGTGTCCAGTACGGTAGTACCAGGGATGTATTACAGGTAGCCACACCAGTCATACCCGTGTCCAGAACGCTAGTAACAGGTATGTATTATAGGTAGACACACTACAGTCATACCCATATCCAGTACGGTAGTACCAGGTATGTGTTACAGGTGGACACACACCAGTCATACCTGTGTTCAGTACGTTAGTACCAGGTATGTATTTCAGGTAGACACACACCAGTCAAACCCTTGTCCAGTACGTTAGTACCAAGTATGTATTACAGGAAGACACACGTAACAGGTATGTATTACAGGTAGACTCAACAGTCATCCCCGTGTCCAGTGCGTTAGTACCAGGTATGTATTCCAGGGAGACACACACCAGTCAAACCCTTGTCCAGTACGTTAGTACCAAGTATGTATTACAGGTAGACCCCCCAGTCAAACCCGTGTCCAGTACTGTAGTCCCAGGTATGTATTACAGGTGTACACACACCAGTCATACCTGTGTTCAGTACGTTAGTACCAGGTATGTGTTACAGTAATACCCATGTCCAGAACGCTAGTACCAGGTATGTATTACAGGTAGCCACACTGCAGTCATACCCGTGTCCAGTATGTTAGTACCAGGTATGTATTACAGACACACTGCAGTCATACCCGTGTCCAGTATGTTAGTACCAGGTATGTATTACAGGGAGACACACCAGTCAAACCCCTGTCCAGTACGTTAGTACCAGGTATGTATCACAGGTAGACACACCAGTCATACCCTTGTCCAGTATGTTAGCACCAGGTATGTATTACAGGTAGACACACACCAGTCATACCTGTGTCCAGTACGTTAGTACCAGGTATGTATTACAGGTAGACTCAACAGTCATACCCGTGTCCAGTACGTTAGTACCAGGTATTTATTACAGATAGACACATCAGTCATACCCTTGTCCAGTACAGTAGTACCAGGTGTGTATTACAGGTAGACACACCAGTCATACCCATGTCCAGTACGGTAGTACCAGGTATGTATTACAGGTTGACACACCAGTCAAGCCTGTGTCCAGTACGTTAGTACCAGGTATGTATTACAGGTAGTCACACCAGTCATACCTGTGTCCAGTACAGTAGTACCTGGTATGTATTACAGGTAGACTCACCAGTCATACCTGTGTCCAGTACGTTAGTACCAGGTATGTATTAGAGGTAGACACACCAGTCATACCTGTGTCCAGTACAGTAGTACCAGGTATGTATTACAGGTTGACACACCAGTCAAACCCGTGTCCAGTACGTTAGTACCAGGTATGTATTCCAGGTAGACACACCAGTCATACCTGTGTCCAGTACAGTAGTACCAGGTATGTATTACAGGTAGACTCACCAGTCATACCCGTGTCCAGTACGTTAGTACCAGGTATGTATTACCGATAGACAACAATAAAACAGTGTATGATGCTCATATCCATGTCCAGTACGGTAGTACCAGGCATGTATTACAGGTAGACACACTGCAATCATACCTGTGCCCAGTACGTAGTACCAGGTATGCATTACACGTAGACTCAGCAGTCATACCCGTGTCCAGTACGTTAGTGCCAGGTATGTATTACAGGTAGACACACACCTGCAGTCAAACCCGTGTCCAGTACGGTAGTACCAGGGATGTATTACAGGTAGACACACTGCAGTCATACCAATGTCCAGTACATTAGTACCAGGTATTTATTATCGGTAGACACACCAGTCAAACCCATGTCCACTACGTTAGTACCAGGTATGTATTACCGATAGACAACAATAAAACAGTGTATGATGCTCATATCCATGTCCAGTACGGTAGTACCAGGTATGTATTAAGGTATGTATTATAGGTAGACACACAAGTCATACCTGTGTCCAGTATGTTAGTACCAGGTATGTATTACAGACAGACAACAATAAAACAGTGTATGATGCTCATATCCATGTCCAGTACGGTAGTACCAGGCATGTATTACAGGTAGACACACTGCAGTCATACCTGTGTCCAGTACGTAGTACCAGGTATGTATTACAGGTTGACACACCAGTCAAACCCGTGTCCAGTACAGTAGTACCAGGTATGCATTACACGTAGACTCAGCAGTCATACCCGTGTCCAGTACGTTGGTACCAGGTATGTATTACAGATAGACAACAATAAAACCTGTGTCCAGTACGGTAGTACCAGGTATGTATTAAGGTATGTATTATAGGTAGACACACAAGTCATACCTGTGTCCAGTATGTTAGCACCAGGTATGTATTACAGGTAGACAGACTGCAGTCATACCTGTGTCCAGTACGTAGTACCAGGTATGTATTACAGGTAGACTCGCCAGTCATACCCGTGTCCAGTACGTTGGTACCAGGTATGTATTACAGATAGACAACAATAAAACCTGTGTCCAGTACGGTAGTACCAGGTATGTATTAAGGTATGTATTATAGGTAGACACACTACAGTCATACCCATATCCAGTACGGTAGTACCAGGCATGTATTACAGGTAGACACACTGCAGTCATACCTGTGTCCAGTACGTAGTACCAGGTATGTATTACAGGTTGACACACCAGTCAAACCCGTGTCCAGTTCGTTAGTACCAGGTATGTATTACAGTTAGACAACAATAAAACAGTGTATGATGCTCATATCCATGTCCAGTACGGTAGTACCAGGTATGTATTACAGGTAAACACACCAGTCAAACCCATGTCCAGTACGTTAGTACCAGGTATGTATTACAGATAGACAACAATAAAACAGTGTATGATGATGGCTGATCACAGCAAAGGTGCTGATGAGCTTCTCATACAGCTTAACCAATCAGGTCATTTGACAATACAAGGAATAAATACCTTCAGCAAATATCTGGAATATTGCAATTTTATCACAACATGAAATACCAACACAAGTTGTAATTTGCTAGTGACAGAAAATATAGCTCCAAGAACTTAAGAAGCAAAAAAATGGTTATTGTGTGAAATTTGCCAGCGACAGCAGACTTTAATTCTGTAATTTGCCAGCGACAGCAGACTCAAATTCTGTAATTTGCCAGCAATAGTAGACCTGAATTCTGTAATTTGCCAGCGATAGCAGACTCAAATTCTGTAATTTGCCAGCGATAGCAGACTCAAATTCTGTAATTTGCCAGCGATAGCACACTCAAATTCTGTAAGTTGCCAGCGATAGCACACTCAAATTCTGTAATTTGCCAGCAATAGTAGACTTGAATTCTGTAATATGCCAGCGATAGCAGACTCAAATTCTGTAATTTGCCAGCGACAGCTGACTCAAATTCTGTAATTTGCCAGTGACAACAGACTCAAATTGTGTAATTTGCCAGTGATAGTAGACTTGAATTTTATTATTTGCCAGTGATAATAGACTTGAATTCTATTATTTGCCGGTGATAGTAGACTTGAATTCTATTATTTGCCAGTGATAGTAGACTTGAATTCTAATATTTGCCAGTGATAGTAGACTTGAATTCTATTACTTGCCACTGATAGTAGACTTGAAATTTTATTATTTGCCAGTGATAGTAGACTTGAATTCTATTATTTGCCAGTGATAGTAGGCTTGAATTCTATTATTTGCCAGTGATAGTAGACTTGAATTCTATAATTTGCCAGTGATAGTAGACTTGAATTCTATTATTTGCCAATGATAGTAGACTTGAATTCTATTATTTGCCAGTGATAGTAGACTTCAGTTCTACTATTTGCCAGTGATAGTAGAATTGAGTTCTATTATTTGCCAGTGATAGTAGACTTGAATTCTATTATTTGCCAGTGATAGCAGACTTTAATTCTATTATTTGCCAGTGATAGTAGACTTGAATTCTATTATTTGCCAGTGATAGTAGACTTTAATTCTGTAAGTTGTCAGTGATAGTAGACTTAAACTCTATTATTAGCCAGTGATAGTAGACTTGAATTATGTAAATTGTCAGTGATAGTAGACTTGAATTCTATTATTTGCCAGTGATAGTAGACTTGAGTTCTATTATTTGCCAGTGATACTAGACTTGAGTTCTATTATTTGCCAGTGATAGTAGACTTGAATTCTATTTTTTGCCAGTGATAGTAGACTTGAATTCTGTAAGTTGTCAGTGATAGTAGACTTGAATTCTATTATTTGCCAGTGATAGTAGACTTGAATTCTATAATTTGCCAGTGATAGTAGACTTTAATTCTATTATTTGCCAATGATAGTAGACTTGAATTCTATTATTTGTCAGTGATAGTAGATTTGAGTTCTATTATTTGCCAGTGATAGTAGATTTGAGTTCTATTATTTGCCAGTGATAGTAGACTTGAGTTCTATTATTTGCCAGTGATAGTAGATTTGAGTTCTATTATTTGCCAGTGATAGTAGACTCGAATTCTATTATTTGCCAGTGATTGTAGATTTGAGTTTTATTATTTGCCAGTGAAAGTAGACTTTAGTTATATTATTTGCCAGTGATAGCAGACTTGAATTCTATTATTTGTCAGTGATAGTAGACTTGAATTCTATTATTTGCCAGTGATAGTAGATTTGAGTTTTATTATTTGCCAGTGAAAGTAGACTTTAATTATATTATTTGCCAGTGATAGTAGACTTGAATTCTATTATTTGCCAGTGAAAGTAGACTTTAATTCTATTATTTTCCAGTGATAGTAGACTTGAATTCTATTATTTGCCAGTGATAGTAGACTTGAATTCTATTATTTGCCAGTGATAGTAGACTTGAATTATATTATTTGCCAGTGATAGTAGACTTGAATTCTATTATTTGGCAGTGATAGTAGACTAGAATTCTATTATTTGCCAGTGATAGTAGACTTTAATTCTATTATTTGCCAATGATAGCATGTGGCTTGAAGAAGACATGGCACTATAATTTTGCCCATTTTAAAAGACAAGAATTCTGTAATTAGTCTTCAGTACAAGGCACTGAGCCTTTCATTTGCCAACAGTACAAGGGACTGATCCTAAATTTTTGCCAATAGAAGAGGAAAGGCCTGGATGTTGTAATTTTTCACCAGCAGACTTAGCCAGGGATCCTGTCACTGTTGGTGTTGTGAACATAACGACTGTGTGAGTCAGGCATCTATGATGGACATGCTACTTGATTCTAAGCAACAGAAAAAAAGACTCTTCTGAAAAGAAGATGCTTAAATGTCATAGCAGGGTATGACCTAAGTCTAAGGAACCTGTCATCACTTACCTGCCAGTTTGTTGTTCTGTGTTGAGTTTTGACAGGTTGTCTGGGACGTTTTGTTGTGAGCATTGTGTGGACTGGTGGTGGTGGTAGTGGTGGTGGTGGTGGTGGCGGCACTGCCTCTCGTCCTGAAAAGTCACACAGTAACACATGTTATACAACATCAGACAGATGGTTCATGACACAGTGCCGTCTAATTATGTATCTATATTCCAAGTGTGAAGGCCACACATATACAGTGATCGAAATATTATCTTCGTTAAACCTGTATGTCGATACTTGATGCCAAGGTCAAAGGTCAAATGCGGTTGCGGTCTTCCCGTTTTTGTATTCAACACATTACTTTCTAAACATTAACTTATACACCATGTCTGAAGTCTTTACAAGAGGAAGAGGCTAAGATATGCTCTGTAAACCTGTATTTTGTTACTTGAGGTCAAGGTCAAGGGTCGAGTGGAGGTCATGCTTTTCCAATTTTGGTACCAACACAGTAACTTCACATTATATACCTATAGTCAGAAGTCATTAGTAGATGAAGGTCAACTGTCATAAAGAGGTCATACTGTTCCGATTCTGGTACTGACACAGCAACTTCAATTATATTATATTCTGAAGTTGTAAGCACATGAAATAATGGCTGAGACTTGTTCTGGTGACTGGTACTTCATTATACAATTGTTTCATGGCTTTTTGGGGAACAGTCAAAACTATCATCCCGAGGTAGGGGGAAGCCCTGTGGAAGTGTTTGCCCGAGGCCGCTAGGGCAAACAACGTTTGTTGAAATTGTTTTTTTTTGTTTACGAGAAGTTTTTTTCGGACAGGTCTTTATCCGCGGACCAACAAGCAAACAGACAGACAGGTAAACTTTGCTGCAGCGAGTGGGGTTCTTTTGTCAGTTAGAATACATGAAGTTGAAATGTTTTTGGTCCCCTTTCCCTTGGAGAGCCCTTACCTCTCTGCTCCCTATGAAAACCACACCTTTCAATTATACAATGTACACTTTGCCAAGAGATGTTCCATGGAAATAACGTCAAAATCTTGTGACCTAATAAACTATTGACAATGAAGAAGGGCCGATTTGATCTTAAATAATGCTATAAATAGTTCATTAGACTCATAAATAGTCAGAGTTGATAACAACACGTAGATACACATACTACTTAAAATACTGCAAATAAAACCTATAAGGCTCCATGGTTATTGATTACATATCTTAATGTCACAAAATCTATCATCAAGAGCTATTTCTATCGATTTAATAACTTCTTAAGAATTTTAGCAAGAACAATGCAAACATTTATTTTAAAAATTGACGTGACCGACATTTTAAGTACAGATCTATCATATAGCACAAGTTATTATTGCCTAGAGACGTCATATGTAAGTCTAAACCCTTCTGTTATGTACCAGTTTATAACACTGTGATACATAAACCGCAGCAAAAATAACATTTGTGCTAATTAAAAGTTTCATCTCCAGCATAAAAATGTGTGCTATTTTTGATGGAACTGTATCAACCCTAAATATACATATAGGATACTATATCTAAATATTTAATACTTGCTAGGTGATATACATCTATATTGTTAGTATGTTTTCCAAAATGATACAATTATGACATGTTTAAAAATTTGTCGTGAGGGAACTTCAACTGTGTGGGAAGTTTTACTTAACATGAAAACTTTTACTGTGTTAGAAGTTTTACTATGTGGGTAGTTTTATAACATGTGATCTTTTACTGTGTTAGAAGTTTTACTAAGTGGTTAGTTTTATAACATGTGATCTTTTACTGTGTTAGAAGTTTTACTTAGTGGGTAGTTTTATAACATGTGATCTTTTACTGTGTTAGAAGTTTTACTTAGTGGGTAGTTTTATAACATGTGATCTTCTACTGTGTTAGAAGTTTTACTAAGTGGGTAGTTTTATAACATGTGATCTTTTACTGTGTTAGAAGTTTTACTATGTGGGTAGTTTTATAACATGTGATCTTTTACTTTGTTAGAAGTTTTACTTGTGGGAACTTTTACCCACTGGAAAGTTCTACTTGTGGGAACTTTTACCCCATGGAAAGTTTTACCGTTTGGGAACTTTTACCCCATGGAAAGTTTTACCGTTTGGGAACTTTTACCCCATGGAAAGTTTTACTGTTTGGGAACTATGGAAACCTTTATCATTTGAAAATTTATCATTGTTATTAGAAATTATAACCAAGCAGATATTAATTACCATGTGGAAACTTCTCATACTAGCTGGGATGGAATCCAAACTTTACATATTGTTTATTGTGTTAATAAACTTCGATATTTGTATATCAAAGCTATGTGCAATGAGAACTGCTTTATATACCAGCTGTCAACAACAACAGTCCTGTCTACAGTGACCATCTGTGATCAGGATATATCATAATAACATTCCATATAGAACTATAGAACTGTCTACAACAACCGTCCTGTCTACAGTTACCATCTGTGATCAGCATTTATCATAATAACATTCCATATAGAACTATAGAACTGTCTACAACAACTGTCCTGTCTACAGTTACCATCTGTGATCAGCATTTATCATAATAACATTCCATATAGAACTATTCCTGTCTACAGTGATCATCTGTGATCAGGATATATCATATTAACATGCCATATAAAAATATAGAACTGTCTACAACAACTGTCCTGGCTACAGTGACCATCTGTGATCAGGATATATCATAATCACATTCCATATAGAACTATATACCTGTCTACAACAACTGTCCTGTCTACAGTAACCATCTGTGATCAGAAAATATCATAATAACATTCCATATAGAACTATTCCTGTCTACAGTGATCATCTGTGATCAGGATATATCATAATAACATGCCATATAGAACTATATAACTGTCAACAACAACTGTCCTGTCTACAGTGATCATCTGTGATCAGGATATATCATAATAACATGCCATATAAAAATATAGAACTGTCTACAACAACTGTCCTGTCTACAGTGACCATCTGTGATCAGAAAATATCATAATAACATTCCATATAGAACTATATAACTGTCTACAACAACTGTCCTGTCTACAGTGACCATCTGTGATCAGGATATATCATAATAACATTCCATATAGAACTATATAACTGTCTACAACAACTGTCCTGTCTACAGTGACCATCTGTGATCAGGATATATCATAATAACATTCCATATAGAACTATATAACTGTCTACAACAACTGTCCTGTCTACAGTGACCATCTGTGATCAGGATATATCATAATAACATTCCATATAGAACTATATAACTGTCTACAACAACTGTCCTGTCTACAGTGACCATCTGTGATCAGGATATATCATAATAACATTCCATATAGAACTATATAACTGTCTACAACAACTGTCCTGTCTACAGTGACCATCTGTGATCAGGATATATCATAATAACATTCCATATAGAACTATATAACTGTCTACAACAACTGTCCTGTCTACAGTGACCATCTGTGATCAGGATATATCATAATAACATTCCATATAGAACTATATAACTGTCTACAACAACTGTCCTGTCTACAGTGACCATCTGTGATCAGGATATATCATAATAACATTCCATATAGAACTATATAACTGTCTACAACAACTGTCCTGTCTACAGTGACCATCTGTGATCAGGATATATCATAATAACATTCCATATAGAACTATATAACTGTCTACAACAACTGTCCTGTCTACAGTGACCATCTGTGATCAGGATATATCATAATAACATTCCATATAGAACTATATAACTGTCTACAACAACTGTCCTGTCTACAGTGACCATCTGTGATCAGGATATATCATAATAACATTCCATATAGAACTATATAACTGTCTACAACAACTGTCCTGTCTACAGTGACCATCTGTGATCAGGATATATCATAATAACATTCCATATAGAACTATATAACTGTCTACAACAACTGTCCTGTCTACAGTGACCATCTGTGATCAGGATATATCATAATAACATTCCATATAGAACTATATAACTGTCTACAACAACTGTCCTGTCTACAGTGACCATCTGTGATCAGGATATATCATAATAACATTCCATATAGAACTATATAACTGTCTACAACAACTGTCCTGTCTACAGTGACCATCTGTGATCAGGATATATCATAATAACATTCCATATAGAACTATATAACTGTCTACAACAACTGTCCTGTCTACAGTGACCATCTGTGATCAGGATATATCATAATAACATTCCATATAGAACTATAGAACTGTCTACAACAACTGTCCTGTCTACAGTGACCATCTGTGATCAGGATATATCATAATAACATTCCATATAGAACTATATAACTGTCTTCAACAACCGTCCTGTCTACAGTGATCATCTGTGATCAGGATATATCATTTGTCGTTACGTGGATCTTTAGCCTGTGTCGTAACATGGATCTTTAGCCTGTGTCGTTACATGGATCTTTAGCCTTTGTCGTTATGTGGATCTTTAGCCTGTGTCGTTACATGGATCTTTTAAACTGTGTCGTTACGCGGATTATTAGCCTGTGTCGTAACGTGGATCTTTAGCCTGTGTCAATACATGGATCTTTTGCCTCTGTGGTTATGTGAGAGAAGTATTGATTGATCTAATCAAAGTGTCAGTATGAGAATTTTTCTATTTTAAAAATGAATCGAATGCCTTTGACATTTCAGCAACAATATATAGGCCCAACTGTGTAATACAAAGGGGGTTGGGTGGGACTGTCGTGTAAAGCCTTGCCAAGGTATTAGTGGGGCTGGTGTGTATTGCCTTGCCAAGGTATATGTGGGGCTGGTGTGTATAGCCTTGCCAAGGTATATGTGGGGCTGGTGTGTATAGCCTTGACCAGGTATAAGTGGGGCTGCCGTGTATAGCCTTGACCAGGTATAAGTGGGGCTAGTGTGTATAGCCTTGACCAGGTATTAGTGGGTCTGCTGTGTATAGCCTTGCCAAGGTATAAGTGGGGTTGGTGTGTATAGCCTTGCCAAGGTATAAGTGGGGCTGCCGTGTAAAGCCTTGCCAAGGTATTAGTGGGGCTGCCGTGTATAGCCTTGCCAAGGTATAAGTGGGGCTAGTGTGTATAGCCTTGCCAAGGTATAAGTGGGGCTGCCGTGTATAGCCTTGCCAAGGTATTAGTGGGGCTGTCGTGTATAGCATTACCAAGGTATAAGTGGGGCTGCCGTGTATAGCCTTGCCAAGGTATTAGTGGGGCTGTCGTGTATAGCCTTGACCAGGTATAAGTGGGGCTGCCGTGTATAGCCTTGACCAGGTATAAGTTGGGCTAGTGTGTATAGCCTTTCCAAGGTATAAGTGGGGCTGCCGTGTATAGCCTTGCCAAGGTATTAGTGGGGCTGGTGTGTATGGCCTTGCCAAGGTATTAGTGGGGCTACCGTGTATAGCCTTGCCAAGGTATATGTGGGGCTGGTGTGTATAGCCTTGCCAAGGTATATGTGGGGCTGGTGTGTATAGCCTTGCCAAGGTATTAGTGGGGCTGCCGTGTATAGCCTTGCCAAGGTATTATGAAGCATACATTGATCCATCTACCCTGCATCTATAACATCCAGCACACTTATAGTTGTATAGGCAACCATGGAAATCCACCAGATTGATCTGGTGCAATTGATATGATTTGTACGTTACTAAGCTATTAAGGGTGAAACAAGTATTGAAGTAATAAGAAGTTGAAGCAGTTATTTCATAGGAACAGATTTATATTAGCCACGGCTGTATGGACAGCTGAGAAAAAACTAATATCCAAGAGTACAAGTAGCCTGTCACAATACACCACTGAGGCTAGGGTTGTAGCAGGTGGGCATTCTATTCATTCTTAACAAAAAGTAATTTATCTTATTTACTTTTATTTTTATGATAGTAGCTTAATCATTTGAACCTTTTAGATAGTTAACTAAATACTCTTTACTGGGAACACTTGAGCCCAGGTTCACTGGTAAAATCTGCGTTGTCCAAGTTTTGATTTTGCCACTTCACTTATAATGACTTTATAAAGTGTATTGTCTATTAATGCTCGCTGTCAGGTTATATAGACCCTCATTATCCAGGGTTATATAGGCCCTCATTATCCAGGGTTATATAGGCCCTCATTATCAAGGGTTATATAGGTCCTCATTATCCAGGGTTATATCGGCCCTCAATATCCAGGGTTATATAGGCCCTCATTATCCAGGGTTATATAGACCCTCATTATCCAGGGTTATATAGGTCCTCATTATCCAGGGTTATATAGGCCCTTATTATCCAGGGTTATATAGGCCTTCATTATCCAGGGTTATATAGGCCCTCATCATCCAGGGTTATATAGGCCCTTATTATCCAGGGTTAAATAGGCCCTCATTATCCAAGCTTAAATAGGCCCTAATTATCCAGGGTTTTATAGGTCCTCATTATCCAGGGTTATATATGCCCTCATTATCCAGGGTTATATAGGCCCTCATTATCCAGGGTTATATAGGCCCTCATTATCCAGGGTTATATAGACCCTTACTATCCAGGGTTATATAGGCCCTCACTATCCAGGGTTATATAGGCCCTCATTATCCAGGGTTATATAGGCCCTTACTATCCAGGGTTATATAGGCCCTCACTATCCAGGGTTATATAGGCCCTCATTATCCAGGGTTAAATAGGCTCTCATTATCCAGGGTTAAATAGGCCCTCATTATTCAGGGTTAAATAGGCCTTCATTATCCAGGGTTAAATAGGCCCTCATTATCCAGGGTTATATAGGCCCTCATTATCCAGGGTTAAATAGGCCCTCATTATCCAAGGTGAAATAGGCCATCATTATCCAGGGTTGTATAGATCCTCAATATCCAGGATTATATAGGCAGGCCCTCATTATCCAGGGTTGTATAGGCCCTCATTATCCAGGGTTATATAGGTCCTCATTATCCAGGGTTATATATGCCCTTATTATCCAGGGCTATATAGGCCTTCATTATCCAGGGTTATATAGGCCCTCATCATCCAGGGTTATATAGGCCCTTATTATCCAGGGTTAAATAGGCCCTCATTATCCAAGCTTAAATAGGCCCTAATTATCCAGGATTTTATAGGTACTCATTATCCAGGGTTATATATGCCCTTATTATCCAGGGCTATATAGGCCTTCATTATCCAGGGTTATATAGGCCCTCATTATCCAGGGTTATATAGACCCTCACTATCCAGGGTTATATAGGCCCTCACTATCCAGGGTTATATAGGTCCTCATTATCCAGGGTTATATATGCCCTTATTATCCAGGGCTATATAGGCCTTCATTATCCAGGGTTATATAGGCCCTCATCATCCAGGGTTATATAGGCCCTTATTATCCAGGGTTAAATAGGCCCTCATTATCCAGGGTTATATAGACCCTCACTATCCAGGGTTATATAGGCCCTCATTATCCAGGGTTATATAGGCCCTCATTATCCAGGGTTATATAGGACTTATTATCCAGGGTTATATAGGCCCTCATTATCCAGGGTTATATAGGCCCTCATTATCCAGGGTTATATAGGCCCTCATTATCCAGGGTTATATAGACCCTCATTATCAAAAAAGGCGAAGGTTAAACTGCTGCTCCTCCTATACAGTAACCATTCCTATTTTGTAACTGACAATATTAGAGAAAAAAGGGCTTACTAAGTAACACTAGGCATCAGAGACTGGAGAGAGTAGATTTATGGTAGGATGTGGTTTAGGTGACAGAAAGATGGAATCCGATATCCAACAAATAAACCATATCTTTTGGGACATAATATTCTGATAGATAGCTTATGTCTATATCCAGCTATAGAAATGGGTAAAAGTATTCTGGGGAAGCATATATGTGATGGACTGGCATAACATAATATTCTGATAGATAGCTTTTGTCTATACCCAGCTACAGAAATGGGTACAAGCATTCTGGGGAAGTATATATGTGATGAACTGGTGTTCCTCCAGTGATGGCTTCAGCCACTAGGACCAAGATGAGCTGTCTACCCTAACAGTAATGACTTAGAAATAATATAGGACTTCTTAGAGTTGCTCCACAATATGACGAACATTTTACATTCTACTAAACATGTGTGATTTGTACAAAATTATATGCAGGCCCGTCTTCTTCATTTGAAATAGTGATTGTGGTGTGGGTGGGTTCTTTATCAAAATCTTACTGACGCAGAAATATCATTTTATTGTTGTAGATGGTGACAGCTTTCACATCGTCAACAGACTGACTGGTTTAGAAATTTATAAATGCAGCCATCTTTAGACACTTTATAGCTGTAGCTATATATGATAACTTCCTGTTGTAGTCGTATTAAGTAACATCTATTTATAATAACCAAATGAAAGGTGATATTAAAACTGAATTAATAAGTATTATGTATAAAAAGTAGCCAATTCAGGTAAAACTTAATTAGTATCTGGTATCTCCGCACCACACCATTATATACAAAATATTTGAAATATTGACATCACCAAAGCAGGAAAACTGTTAAACAGAAACCTCTACAAACCAGGAACTTGTAAAACTGACACCTATATAACATACCCCCAGATCCCCCTACTAATGAGCGCCATAGGAGGCAGAGCGATCTGCCTCCTTCCCTCGTTTTCTGGACCAGTGCACTTCAAACATGGCCAGAGAATGTTTTA
Organism: Mizuhopecten yessoensis; assembly: GCF_002113885.1. Lineage (NCBI taxonomy): Eukaryota > Metazoa > Mollusca > Bivalvia > Pectinida > Pectinidae > Mizuhopecten > Mizuhopecten yessoensis. Next base: position 338,660 of record NW_018408798.1, on the reverse strand, counting down.
CTTCAACTGGACCTTTGGGCCAGTCACCCTTTTTTAAAATTCCATCCCTGTACTTACATATCCACATGTATAAACAGGACACTTGCTATAGTGTCACCTTGATAAACACTACACTTGTTATACTGGCATCTCTATAAACAGGACACCTGTTACACTGACACCTCTATGAACTAGACACTGTGATACTGACACCTCTTAAAATAGGACACTTGTTATACGGACACCTCTCTAAACTTGTTTTACTGACACCTCTATAAACTGGACATTTGTTAAACTGACACCTCTAAAAACAGGACACTTATTATACTGACATCTCTTATACAGGATGATATTTTATAACTAGGGGATAACTTAACTGTTTTTTGAGATTTGTGGCGGATGTATTGCGAGTAAAACTCATTTTGCACAATACAGTAGAATTATCCCCATTCTAATTCATATAAGATAAAACAAACGAAAGAAATGACAATTTTAAGATACTTTTGAGTGTATCCTTCAAATCTGGGTCACTCTGATATGGATTGGTAACATCAAGAATACTCAAAATGAGAGTAACCTCGATATTTTGGGGTCACTCTATTGTTGTTCATTTACAAGCATACTGAATATTGCTTTAGCAATACATGTCCCCTACTGGCCCCCGCTAGCTATTACACTGTAATGATTTATAAAAATGGTGCCCTTTGGTGTTAATTTGGGAAAATGAAAAGTATACAATTAGCTTGTAACTGATTTCAATGTAATTTTTCTATTCTACATTACCATCAATCATATTGTAATTTAAAAAAAAAAAAAAAGAATTTCCATGTACACTCATTTTTATATTACACACACATTTGACACTTTAAGTTCAGTAATGAACGGATTATGGAATTTGGTATCGATAATCGGAATCAAACAGGACAAATTGATCAATGTTCAATTATTATATATCAATCATCAGTCCATCACTGGCTTCAACTTGTCCAGGATTTTGTATTAATAGTAACGGTGGCCTTGACCTCAACTCTACAACCCTTTGTAATTGTGTGAAGTTTAATCCAAATCCCTCAAGGAATGAAGCTGCTAGAGCGCTGACAAGGATTTTCTAAATATAGTAATGGTGACCTTGACCTTGACCTAACAACCCTGAAACTCAAACTTGTCCAGGATATTATGGGCCTTTGTACTTGTATGAAGTTTGACCGAAATCACTCAAGGAATGAAGCTGCTTAAGAGCGCTGACAAGGATTTTCTTAAAATAGTAATGGTGACCTTGACCTAACAACCCTGAAATTCGAACCTGTCCGAGATATCATAATTATAGTCCTTCGTATTTGTGTGAAGTTTGATCAAAATCCCTCAAGGAATGAAGCCGCTAGAGCTGACAATCATTGGTGTTACGTACGTACACAGACGGACGGACGGAGACGAACACTATAGTTCCCCCCGGTCTCACCGGTAGGGGACTAATAATCAATGGCATAATGGACAATTGTCATCCGGGCTTCATATGCAAATGAAAAATTTGTGAATGGTATATTGTGGTTATACTGTTGCAAATTATTTTGCTTGACCAATCAAATGCCATGTTACATCACCTACAGGTGGTAAGTAAATCTGTGACTGGTATACTTACATACACATTCCGCATAAGCTGTATATACACCCCATATAGGGCCTCACATCACCATATATAGGTCACTGCTACCCGTCAGGTACACTGTCGTAATGTATGACATCATCAGTTTATGTGCACATGCTATCTTAACTAGCTATTTGTTAGGTACAATGTGGCCTGGTGATGTATGACACCTTAAGTTTATGTGCACAATCAATTGTAACTAAGCATTTGCGAGTATGTTTTCACACAATAATGATGTCATCAGTTTGTAAGCCGATCCTATGATAAAGCATTTGTTGGACGCACTACGATGACATCATCAGTTTGGGTGCACAATCCAATGACATGGCATTTCTCTAGTACACACTATCAGCGGTCGACCACGCTAAACGCCATCATCAGTTTGAGTACATATTCATAGTAACATCTGTAGCGCAACTCAAGGTCACACAAATGTTATTTTAAACGAACAAATATATACACAGCTGGTGGCTAGAAATCTAGGTCACATCCGAAGTAGAAGTCCGCAAATTTCCATGCTTCCTATCACAGCAAAATTTGTCTCTTTTAAACAAGATGCACAAAGTATATTTATAAATCTTCTTTCTGACACCTTAAAGCTAAAATTCCTCAAAATGTCACCACGCTGCTTATGACCTCCCTAGGATAAACAAAATCATAGCTTGTCAATCTTGAAATTCAAAAAAGATCTTTGCTGGAACATATTAAATGAAAGTTGACATCAAATGCTGGAAGAATCACAATATGCGTTATGAAGTTTGTAGAGCATGCGCCGAGCTTCCACACACCTGGTACACCCGAATACAATTATCGCCTGCTTATAAGCAGTTACATGTCAACAGAGAGAGAAAGCTCCACTAAAACATGTTGGCTTGAGCGTCTTTTTCTGTTGTGCCAGCTTGATAGGCTATGGAGATCTGTATCCATTTTTTACAACTGATCACATGTAGTGTTTGTTTTCCATGTGCCCTAAGTCTCAAGTGCTGTTGAAAGCCAGTTGTAATTGGTTGGTAAATAAGCTGATTCCCTCTTACAGAACTATTTATGTATGCTTCATTCATCCGTGTATATGACACATATCACATGGTCAACTTCAGCTCGATGGCAACAGCGCAAAATCTTCTGATCGTACAAGTTATATGATCGTCTTTGCACACTTACTTTATCCTTCAGTTCAGCCTTATTGACACGAAAAGTCTAGTCCTTTTGTACTGAATCATTGGAATACGCACAATTTCATCTTCAATCCTACATATGTAACACAGCTCCTTCCACATTTATATTAGATCCCAAAAGCCAATTTCTCCAGGATGATGTGGCTATTGTGCCAAAAAACAGAATACCTATCATGTCAACACAATTTTTTTCTCTCTAAATTATGCAATGTCTTGCTTGTTTCCGCAATAATTTGAAAATTTTATAAACATTTTTCCAAAAATAATCTTCTTTTCATTACGAAGGATTGATATCAAGTCCATTTGATTCCGATTAATATCACATCGTCATTTAGTTTTTTATCTATAAAAAATGTGACGACTTCCTGTATAATCTAATCTTGAAACTCACATGGTTCGCTTTCTTTTTTCCAATATAGAAAAATTACAATTTTTATCTATCAGTATTTCTGTCTTTTTGCCTTGTTATTTTATTTAGCTGCTGCCCTTTTCACCCCTTTCATGAATCTTACACCAATAAAATACATTTTGATCATCTGAGCACAATCGTCTATACAAAATCAAATTAGCAGGTTTTTCACAACTTTCTCCTGTGACACACACAACCAATTGAATAGACGGCAACTTTCTGAACTCAGTTCACTGAGTGTGACAGTCACATGATTATAAACTGAGAAACAGGCGACAGAAAAGTCATTCCAATATTTATAATAGGTGACCGATTTTTCATTAGGATTCTCACTTAAGCTTCTATCCTTAGCTAATAGATTTTTCAAGATAGTTTACTTCATCAATAGAAGTTATTAGACTTGACTCTCAATAAAATTTATTAGAGTTGAAGAGTTAAAGTAAACCTTTTTCAAAAACAAGATTAAAAACTTTCGGCTTCAATGACTGGAATCGACCTGAAATAAACCAATTATTCCTATCCCTGTCAAAGTTCACCAAATGGAAAAATATTGATTGCTATATAATTTAATACTGTTCATATTCAATACTCAAGTAGGTTTGCTTTCTATGTGTTTCTTTCATATTGTACAAAAGCTAGACAATTAAAAATATTTACTAGCAATTAAAATTTTCCTATGCATTGGAAATTTCGAAAAATCTCAATGTAAACATTTTTTTTCCTTAATATTTTTCAACACAGTTTCAATTACCAAGATTTTAAAGAGTTACAGATATTTTGCTAGAAGATTCAAACTTGATGTATATTTAAATGTTCAGATTCTATTGATAGAGAGTAAAATCAGTCGAGGGATATCACAATCAAAAAACCATTTCCATCTTATTGTTCTCCATGGAATTAAAATCCATTAGGTTGCAATTTAAAGCTGACAGCTGACTGAATATCCAGAGGAGGAGATCCAAATAATTTGAAACTTTTGGTGAAAGCGAGTCCGATGATGGATAATCACGGGATTGTTGTCGATGGCGGAACAGAAGATCATGGGACTTCACTGATCCTGGTGTTACAATGTTACGACATCAGAATAAAGCACAAAACCTTGATGTTAAGTGACAATGAGGCTTGTGGACGGGTGTTGTGTAGCCTGTGATTGAGGATTCGTCTCCACTGCCGTGATATATACATATATTGATTGTGTATCTCAGTCTGAAGCCCGTCACTCGATCAATCCAAGACTTTATAGGTCTCCTGTATACATGTACATATCACCAGCACAAGACTTTTCTCTAATAAAAATACCTCTTGATTTTTCTCACTGTATAACTCAGGAAGTAGAAGAGACAAAACACACTGTAGATTGCTAGAGGGAACAAGAGCATGGAAGACCAGGATGGTTGGTGTAAAAATCTTCATCGACGACCTTTGTCCTTTGGTGTATTTATCAATGTTTTCTAGCTTTCCATGATTCAGCCTCATTTTCATGTGTTGGCGCCCAATCAGGAGATTTGGGATGGATGGTTCCTATGACGACTGCCCTTGAATATGATCCATTGGTTGTGGCAATCACTGATAAAGGGTTGTCAAGTGCAAATTGATATCCTGCTGTCTCAATATGAATGCATGTCAATTGATAATCCATATCTATTAAATAAAAACCTGCAAATATTTTGTACTGAAAACTAAATCTGTATTTTTCAACATTGGACAGTGTGTAGGCAGTGGGTAGGGTAGGCAGTGGGTAGTGAGAACTCTTTATTTCATTTTGAGAATAGCTTTATGTCTGCAGATAGAAAATAATTAGAATGTTTTGGTGTGTGTAAAAATATATTTACATGTAATTTCCAATGTTATAGTAAGTTTTAAGACACGCCATGTGAAAAGCAAAAATGAGAAATCTGTATCAATCAAATTAAAGGTCCATCAATATCAGTTTCCCTAATTGTTCTGTTTATTTTGACGGTTGATTGTATTCTCCAATAATGGCCTGTAAATATTGTTAGAAAGAAGTGTGCGAGTACCCCAAACATATCACCTGATAAAACTGTAATTATGTGGTGTTCACAGACCATTTCCAAAAGCAATGAGAAAACCCCCTGTCTATACCGTTGGTAATTGCAGCATCTTCAAAGTCCAGGGTGCTTGAGGCGGAATGCCATCTACAAGTGACAGCGAATTCAAAGAATGCCATTACCATATGAGGAAGCCAGGAAATGGAGTTCTATCATTGGTCCTCCTTTCTGCCTCTGTCAGCACGATAATGACCCATCACAACAAAAGAACATAGGTTTCCACGGCAACCATCAGCCACCAAAAATTTTTCATGTCTTTTTTTATACAAGGTAGAATTGAAACAAACATGGCCGAATATATACGTTCCTTCTTTTTTTTATACACATCAAACAATAATCAAATTGGGTGTTTTATCATCAAAATGTCTGTATTGTTTTGGAAGGTTCGTTGGTAGCCTACAAAATGTGCACTAATCAGGCATGTACCCTTCTAGTGCACAAAGGTTGATCTACATATAGGAGTACCCTTCTAGTGCACAAAGGTTGATCTACATAGGAGTACCCTTCTAGTGCACACAGGTTGATCTACATATAGGAGTGCCCTTCTAGTGCACAAAGGGTGATCTACACAGGAGTACCCTTCTAGTGCACAAAGGTTGATCTAAATAGAAGTACCCTTCTAGTGCACAAAGGTTGATCCACATAGAAGTACCCTTCTAGTGCACAAAGGTTGATCTACATCGAAGTACCCTTCTAGTCCACAAAGGTTGATCTACATAGGAGTACCCTTCTAGGGCACAAAGGTTGATCTACACAGGAGTACCCTTCTAGGGCACAAAGGTTGATCTACACAGGAGTACCCTTCTAGGGCACAAAGGTTGATCTACACAGGAGTACCCTTCTAGGGCACAAAGGTTGATCTACACAGGAGTACCCTTCTAGGGCACAAAGGTTGATCTACATAGAAGTACCCTTCTAGTGGTGCACTAATCAGGCATGTACCCTTCTAGTGCACAAAGGTTGAGCTACATATAGGAGTACCCTTCTAGTGCACACAGGTTGATCTACATATAGGAGTGCCCTTCTAGTGCACAAAGGTTGATCTACATCGAAGTACCCTTCTAGTCCACAAAGGTTGATCTACATAGGAGTACCCTTCTAGTGCACAAAGATTGATCCACATAGAAGTACCCTTCTAGTGCACAAAGGTTGATCTACACAGGAGTACCCTTCTAGTGCACAAAGGTTGATCCACATAGGAGTACCCTTCTAGTGCACAAAGGTTGATCTACATAGGAGTACCCTTCTAGTGCACAAAGGTTGATCTACACAGGAGTACCCTTCTAGTGCACAAAGGTTGATCTACATAGAAGTACCCTTCTAGTGCACAAAGGTTGATCTACATAGGAGTACCCTTCTAGTGCACAAAGGTTGATCTACATAGGAGTACCCTTCTAGTGCACAAAGGTTGATCTACATAGGAGTACCCTGCTAGTGCACAAAGGTTGATCTACATAGGAGTACCCTTCTAGTGCACAAAGGTTGATCTACATGTAAAAACATCAGAGAAATTACGAAGGAACAGTTTAACACTGTTTTATCAACACTTTGATTAATGTAGGGTATACCATGATGATCAGATGACAGGACAGACAAGGTGTCCTTATATCTCTAGCACTAGTGGTGATTTGTAATATTAAATTGGACAAATAAACATGTAAAGTCCATAATTGTTTAAATCTTGTTTTAACGTAAAGGTTCTAACAAAATTAACAGACTCTAAACCATGCAGGCTAATTTGCTTTCTTCATTAGCTTAAATACAGTTTACCAAACTCAGACACCTTGAATATCCAATTTAGCTCAAGTTCAAATTTAGTCCCATGGGTAATATTTTACTACTATTAGTTCCTTTTATTAATTAATAAAGTTTTGTACATCCTTTTAACTATATATGTACTTAATTTAACTGTCATGTAAACCAAATGTGACGCAATGCAGGAGCCCGAACAGCTAAGTGATGAGTTGGGAGCCTTTATTCGGATACATTTCCCCCCAAACATCCCTCCTCTTTTGTCTACTGTAAACATACGTATTTTAGTGTTATTTTAGTTTAAGTACTTATCACACTTTAAAGGTTACGCTAATCAATGACGGCGTTAATTGAAGTTCTTTATATCGTTTTCTATTGTATATATTGTGGGTGCTCTAATTCCTCCATGTAGTAATCTGTTACATTTTGATACTATGCTTAAATTGTGTCCATAAAGCAAGCATCACTTCTACAGTATTCTCCTTCTTTAATTGATCAATAAGACACAATTCGCTCACAAAATTGGATTTGTTTACAAATAAAGTTGTGCAGTTTAGGTCCCCTCCCTTCAGGGATCCCGGACCCACCAATGATAAGCCTGTCAGTGAAATTGTAGAAAAGTACATGTCAAGGACAGAAGTGAAAGTTGTTTTGCTGAGAAACTGGATTGTCATTTCACCTTAACGAGCTTCTTACGACTGCTCTGCCAAAAGGACAATCTAAAGAAAACAAATACAAAAACAAAAGGCTGTCTGACTGAGCTAAATTCAGGTTTCAGTATAAGCTGCAGCAGAACGGATGTCGTTTATTTCTGACTAACACCTTATGCAATGTTTTTTTTATATTCGCTACCTTTTTTTAACAATCTCTAATTTCGCTTCGTCAGCTCGTCTGATAGACAGTTTACCGGAAACACAGCGATCAAAGTTTCAGCCCACACACCTGAGCAGGCGCTACCTGCTCATCGTTAACACACATGTACACCGTGATTCATGCCTCGTTAGGATTTTTATGACAGTTGTTGGCAGACCAGTGCACAACGAAACAAAAACCTGGGCTTGTATTCCTGAAACATTCTCATGCTCAAGCATGGACAATCTGCTTAAAGCAAATTTCTTATATCTCACTTAAATCATGCTATACAATCAAATATCGAGTGTCTCCAAAGTTCTTCTAAATCATTGGTTAAGTGTGAATTTTTATTAATTAAACACTGGAATGTGGATTTAAGCATCAAAACAGTTTCATGAATACAGGCCCAGATTTTTGATTACCAGGTATATTGAGAAAAAATAGAACTTAACATAATAACAAGAAAATCACAGCTTGTATGAACTGGACTGGAATAAGAAAACACATTTGGTTGTTTTCCTCCCCTTTTTTGATAAATGGTATAAATGTACATGTGCTTGTACTAATATTGAAATATATAAACATCTTAATTATTTGTTTTTTATTAAAACAAACTAGCTACAGGTTTTTAAATTATCATCATACACTTTACCTAATAGATCTTCAGAAGAAATTGTTTAAACAAAAAAAATTGATACAGGATGGACATACAGACGATGGACACACAGACGATGGACACACAGATGATGGAGGACACACAGATGATGGATGGACACACAGACGAGGGACATACAGAGGATGGACACACAGAGGATTGACACACAGACGATGGAAACACAGACGATGGACACACAGATGAAAGACACACAGACGATGGAAACACAGACGATGGACACAGACAATGGACACACAGATGATTGACACACAGATGATGGAGGACACACAGATGATGGAGGACACAAAGATGATGGATGGACACACAGACGATGCACACACAGACGATGGACACACAGATAATGGACATACAGACGATGGACACATAGACGATGGACACTCAGATGATGGACATACACATGATGGACAGAAAGATGATGGACACACAGGTGATGGACACACAGAAGATGGACACACAGATGATGGATGGACACACAGACGATGGCCACACAGATGAAGGACAGACAGATGATGGACATACATACAAAGGAAATACAGATGATGGACACCGATGATGGACACACAGAAAAAGGACACACAGATTATGGACACAGACAATGGAAACACAGATAATGGACATACAGACGATGGACATACAACTGATGGACATACAGACGATGGACAGACAGACGATGGACATACAACTGATGGACATACAGACGCTGGACATACAGATGAAGGACACACAGAAGAAGGACACACAGACGATGGCCATACAGAAGATGGAGACACAGACGATGGACATACACATGATGGACAGAAAGATGATGGACACAGACCATGGACACACAGATGATGGGCATACAGATGATGGACACAGATGATGGACATACAGATGATGGACACATAGACGATGGACACACAGATGATGGACATACAGATGATGGACACACAGATGATGGACACACAGATGAAGGACATACAGATGATGGACACACAGACAAAGGACATACAGATGATGGACACAGACAATGGACACACAGATAATGGACACACAGACAATGGACACACGGACATACAGATGATGGACAAACAGATGATGGCCACACAGATGATGGACATATAGATGATGGACACACAGACGATGGAGATACAGATGATGGACACATAGACGATGGACACACAGAATATGGACACAGACAATGGACAAACAGATGATGGCCACACAGATGATGGACATACATATAATGGACATCCAGATGATGGACATAAAGATGATGGACATACAGACGATGGACATACAGATGATGGACACACAGACGATGGACACACAGATGATGGACACAGACAATGGACACACAGACGATGGACATACAGATGATGGACATACAGATAATGGACATACAGATGATGGACATACAGATGATGGACACACAGACGATGGACACACAGACGATGGACACAGACAATGGACACACAGACGATGGACATACAGATGATGGACATACAGACAATGGACATACAGACGATGGACACACAGATGATGGACACACAGATGATGGACATACAGATGATGGACATACAGATGATGGACATACAGACAATGGACACACAGATGATGGACACACAGACGATGGACACACAGACGATGGACGCACAGATGATGGACATACAGACAATGGACATACAGACAATGGACATACAGATGATGGACATACAGACAATGGACATACAGATGATTGACATACAGACAATGGACATACAGATGATGGACACACAGACAATGGACATACAGATGATGGACATACAGATGATGGACATACAGATAATGGACACACAGATGATGGACATACAGATGATGGACACACAGACAATGGACACACAGATGATGGACATACAGATGATGGACATACAGACAATGGACACACAAATGATTGACACACAGATGATGGACATACAGACGATGGGCATACAGACAATGGACACACAGATGATGGACACACAGACGATGGACACACAGACGATGGACACACAGATGATGGACACACAGATGATGGACATACAGATGATGGACATACAGACAATGGACATACAGATGATGGACATACAGATGATGGACATACAGATGATGGACACACAGATGATGGACATACAGATGATGGACACACAGACAATGGACACACAGACAATGGACATACAGATGATTGACATACAGATGATGGACATACAGATGATGGCCACACAGATGATGGACATACAGACGATGGGCATACAGACAATGGACACACAGATGATGGACACACAGACGATGGACACACAGACGATGGACACACAGATGATGGACACACAGATGATGGACATACAGACGATGGGCATACAGACAATGGACATACAGATGATGGACATACAGATGATGGACACACAGATGCTGGACACACAGATGATGGACATACAGATGATGGACATACAGATGATGGACATACAGATGATGGACACACAGATGCTGGACACACAGATGATGGACATACAGATGATGGACATACAGACAATGGACATACAGATGATGGACACAGACAATGGACATACAGATGATGGACACACAGACGATGGGCACACAGATGATGGACATACAGACAAAGGACATACAGACGATGGTCATACAGATGATGGACACAGACAATGGACACACAGATGATGGACACACAGACGATGGACATACAGATGATGGACACACAGACAATGGACATACAGACAATGGGCATACAGACGATGGGCATACAGACGATGGACATACAGAAGATGGACATACAGACGATGGACATACAGATGATGGACATACAGAAGATGGACATACAGATGATGGACATACAGACAAAGGACATACAGATAGACAATGGACACACAGATGATGGACACACAGATGATGGACACACAGATGATGGGCATACAGTGGACATACAGATGATGGACATACAGACAATGGACACACAAATGATTGACACACAGATGATGGACATACAGACGATGGGCATATAGACGATGGGCATACAGATGATTGACATATGCAGACAATACACCTGTGCTGTAGCTCACAGACATTTTTTGTCAGGTAACCTTTAAATACGATGGACATACAGATGATGGACATACAGACGATGGACACACAGACAATGGACACACAGATGATGGACATACAGAAGATGGACATACAGGTGATGGACATACAGACAAAGGACATACAGATGAGGGACACACAGATGATGGACATACAGACAATGGACATACAGATAATGGACATACAGACAAAGGACATACATATGATGGACACAGACAATGGACATACAGATGATGGACACAGACAATGGACACACAGATGATGGACATACAGACAATGGACACACAGATGATGGACATACAGACAAAGGACATACAGAGGATGGACACACAGATGATGGACATACAGACAATGGACATACAGACAATGGACACACAGACGATGGACACACAGATGATGGGCATACAGACGATGGGCATACAGATGATGGACATACAGATGATGGACATACAGATGATGGACATACATGGACACACAGATGATGGACACACAGACGATGGACATAGAGATGATGGACACACAGACGATGGACACACAGACGATGGACACAGACAATGGACACACAGACGATGGACATACAGATGATGGACATACAGATGATGGACATACAGACGATGGACATACAGACGATGGGCATACAGACAATTGACATACAGACAATGGGCATACAGACGATGGGCATACAGATGGTGGACATACAGATGATGGACATACAGACGCTGGACATACAGATGATGGACACACAGATGATGGACAGATGATGGACACACAGACAATGGACATACATACAGATGATGGACATACAGATGATGGACATACAGATGATGGACATACAGATGATGGACACACAGACAATGGACACACAGATGATGGACATACAGAAGATGGACATACAGATGATGGACACACAGATGCTGGACACACAGATGATGGACATACAGATGATGGACACACAGACAATGGACATACATACAGATGATGGACATACAGATGATGGACATACAGACGATGGACACACAGACAATGGACACACAGATGATGGACATACAGAAGATGGACATACAGGTGATGGACATACAGACAAAGGACATACAGATGAGGGACACACAGATGATGGACATACAGACAATGGACATACAGACAATGGACACACAGACGATGGACACACAGATGATGGACATACAGACAATGGACACACAAATGATTGACACACAGATGATGGACATACAGACGATGGGCATCCAGACAATGGACACACAGGTGATGGACACACAGATGCTGGACACACAGATGATGGACATACAGATGATGGACACACAGACGATGGGCACACAGATGATGGACATACAGACAAAGGACATACAGACGATGGTCATACAGATGATGGACACAGACAATGGACACACAGATGATGGACATACAGACAAAGGACATACAGAGGATGGACACACAGATGATGGACATACAGACAATGGACACACAAATGATTGACACACAGATGATGGACATACAGACGATGGGCATCCAGACAATGGACACACAGGTGATGGACACACAGATGATGGACACACAGACGATGGACATACAGATGATATGATGGACACACAGACAATGGACATACAGATGATGGACACACAGACGATGACACACAGATGATGGACATACAGACAATGGACACACAGATGATGGACATACGATGATGGACACACAGATGATGGACATACAGATGATGGACATACAGACGATGGGCATACAGACGATGGGCATACAGACAATGGACAGACAGACGATGGGCATACAGACGATGGACACACAGATGATGGACATACAGACGATGGGCATACAGACGATGGGCATACAGATGATTGACATATGCAGACAATACACCTGTGCTGTAGCTCACAGACATTTTTTGTCAGGTAACCTTTAAATCCAGATAAGAGTTTTATTTTTTTCTGTAAATTTCCTAAATATATCATAGTGGTAGTTGGGTTTCATTTTGATTGACACAGAAGAGAAAGTATACCGCTATGATGTATTGTCATTAAAACACATACCAACAGCAAGGTTGACAAATTATTTAAAAGATATAGGCTGTAATCATAATCCTACGAATCTTGATCCGACAAAGGAATCAAACATAATGGTACTAAACTAGTTATAACTAAGTATAAATGTTTTCTGATGATGTCCGTTTAAAGACAAATAAAGATGATCTTGGTTAAGTCATCTAGCCTACCTGGAAAAGTATAACTTAAAAATATATTGATTAATTTGATTTATTGACTTTATTAATATCTTCTTGTTATAAGTCAAAAGCAGGTCATGAAATGCATTTATTCTAAAAAGAAAATGTTGTTATTTAATTGAATCATTTATCATGGTATCTATTAAAGACCTCAAATGGGAAGATAAAATAGTGCAAATAAATTTAATGGAAAGATAAATATTTAGTAGAGAACGAGAGATATCTTGAAAGATGTATGGAAGCCCCCTTAGTGAGGACACCATCATTAAGGGGATCTCTTTAGTGAGGACACCATCAGTAAGGGTAGCCCCTAAGTGAGGACACCATCATTAAGGAGAGCCCGACACCATCATTAGGGGGAGCCCTTTAGTGAGGACACCATCATTAAGAGGAGCTCTTTAGTGAGGGCACCATCATTAAGGAGAGCCCGCCACATCATTAAGGGGGCCCCATAGTGAGGACACCATCATTAAGGGGAGCCCTTAGTGAGGACACCATCATGAAGGGGAGCCCTTTAGTGAGGACACCATCATTAAGGGGGGGGGGGCCTTTAGTGAGGACACCATCATTAAGGGGAGCCCTTAGTGAGGACACCATCAGTAAGGGGATCTCTTTAGTGAGGACACCATCAGTAAGGGTAGCCCCTAAGTGAGGACACCATCATTAAGGGGAGCCCGACACCATCATTAGGGGGAGCCCTTTAGTGGGGACACCATCATTAAGAGGAGCTCTTTAGTGAGGACACCTTCATTAAGGGGAGCCTGACACCATCATTAAGGGGAGCCCCTAATTGAGGACACCATCATTAATGGGATCCCTTTAGTAAGGAAACCATCATTAAGGGGAGCCCTTTAGTGAGGACACCATCATTAAGGGGATCCCTTTAGTGAGGACACCATCATTAAGGGGAGCCTGACACCATCATTAAGGGGAGCCCTTAGGTAGGACACCTTCATTAAGGGGATCCCCTTAGTGAGGACACCATCATTAAGGGGATCCCTTTAGTGAGGACACCATCATTAAGGGGAGCCTGACACCATCATTAAGGGGAGCCCTTAGTGAGGACACCATCATTAAGGGGAGCCCTTAGTGAGGACAACAACATTAAGGGGAGCCCTTTAGTGAGGACACCATCATTAAGGGGATCCCCTTTAGTTAGGACACCATCATTAGGGGGAGCTCTTTAGAGAGGACACCATCATTAAGGGGAGCCTGACACCATCATTAAGGGGAGCTCTTTAGAGAGGACGCCATCATTAAGGGGAGCCTGACACCATCATTAGGGGGAGCTCTTTAGAGAGGACACCATCATTAAGGGGAGCCCTTTAGTGAGGACACCTTCATTAAGAGGAGCCCCTTTAGATAGGACAACAACATTAAGGGGAGCCCTTTAGTGAGGACACCATCATTAAGGGGATCCCCTTAGTGAGGACACGATCATTAAGGGGATCCCTTTAGTAAGGACACCATCATTAAGGGAAGCCCTTTAGTGAGGACACCATCATTAAGGGGAGCCCTTTAGTGAGGACACCATCATTAAGGGTTCCCTTTAGTGAGGACACCATCATTAAGGGGAGCCCTTTAGTGAGGACCCCATCATTAAGGGAGCCCTTTAGTGAGGACACCATCATTAAGGGGAACCTTTTAGTGAGGACACCATCATTAAGGGGAACCTGACACCATCATGCAGGGGAGCCCTTAAGCGAGGACACCATCATTAAGGGGATCCCCTTAGTGAGGACACGATCATTAAGGGGATCCCTTTAGTAAGGACACCGTCATTAAGGGAAGCCCTTTAGTGAGGACACCATCATTAAGGGGAACCTTTTAGTGAGGACACCATCATTAAGGGGAGCCCTTTAGTGAGCACACCATCATTAGGGGAGCCCTTTAATGAGGACACCTTCATTAAGGGGAGCCCTTTAGTAAGGACACCATCATTTAGTAAGGACACCATCATTAAGGGAAGCCCTTTAGTGAGGACACCATCATTAAGCGGAGCCCTTTAGTGAGGACACCATCATTAAGTGAAGCCCTTTAGTGAGGACACCATCATTAAGGGGAGCCCTTTAGTAAGGACACCATCATTAAGGGGAGCCCCTTATTGAGGACACCATCATTAAGGGGAGCCCTTTAGTGAGGACACCATCATTAAGGGGAACCTTTTAGTGAGGACACCATCATTAAGGGGAACCTGACACCATCATGAAGGGGAGCCCTTAAGTGAGGACACCATCATTAAGGGGATCCCCTTAGTGAGGACACAATCGTTAAGGGGAGCCCTTAAGTGATGACTCCATCATTAAGAGGATCCCCTTAGTGAGGACACCATTATTAAGGGAAGCCCTTTAGTGAGGACACCATCATTAAGGAGAGCCCTTTAGTGAGGACACCATCATTAAGGGAAGCCCTTTAGTGTGGACAACAATAATTAAGGGGAGCCCTTTAGTGAGGACACCGTCATTAAGGGGAGCCCTTTAGTGAGGACACCATCATTAAGGAGAGCCCTTTAGGGAGGACACCATCATTAAGGGAAGCCCTTTAGTGTGGACAACAATAATTAAGGGGAGCCCTTTAGTGAGGACGCCGTCATTAAGGGGAGCCCTTAAGTGAGGACTCCATCATTAAGGGAGCCCTTTAGTGAGGACACCATCATTAAGGGGGGGGGGGCCTTTAGTGAGGACACCATCATTAAGGGGAGCCCTTTAGTAAGGACACCATCATTAAGGGGAGCCCTTCAGTGACGACACCATCATTAAGGGGAGCCTGACACCATCATGAAGGGGAGCCCGTTAGTGAGGACACCATCATTAAGGGGATCCCCTTAGTGAGGACACCATCATTAAGGGGAGCCCGACACCATCATGAAGGGGAGCCCGTTAGTGAGGACACCATCATTAAGGGGATCCCCTTAGTGAGGACACCATCATTAAGGGGAGCCCGACACCATCATGAAGGGGAGCCCGTTAGTGAGGACACCATCATTAAGGGGATCCCCTTAGTGAGGACACCATCATTAAGGGGAGCCTGACACCATCATGAAGGGAAGCCCGTTAGTGAGGACACCATCATTAAGGGGATCCCCTTAGTGAGGACACCATCATTAAGGGGAGCCCGACACCATCATTAAGGGGAGCCTTTTAGTGAGGACACCATCAATAAGGGGATCCCTTTAGTGAGGACACCATCATTAAGGGAAGCCCTTTAGTGAGGACACCATCATTAAGGGGAGCCCTTTAGTGAGGACACCATCACTAAGGGTTCCCTTTAGTTAGGACACCATCATTAAGGGGAGCCCTATAGTGAGGACACCATAATTAAGGAAAGCCCTTTAGTGAGGACACCATCATTAAGGGGAGCCCTTTAGTGAGGACACCGTCATTAAGGGGAGCCCTTTAGTGAAGACACCATCATTAAGGGAGCCCTTTAGTGAGGACACCATCATTAAGGGGAGCCCTTTAGTGAGGACACCATCATTAAGGGGAGCCCTTTAATGAGGACACCTTCATTAAGGGGAGCCCTTTAGTGAGGACACCATCATTAAGGGGAGCCCAACATCATCATTAAGGGGAGCCCCTAAGTGAGGACACCATCATTAAGGGGAGCCCTTTAGTGAGGACACCTTCATTAAGGGGAGCCCTTTAGTAAGGACACCATCATTAAGGGGAGCCTTTTAGTGAGGACACCATCGGTAAGGGAAGCCCTTCAGTGAGGACACCATCATTAAGGGGAGCCTGACACCATCATGAAGGGGAGCCCGTTAGTGAGAACACCATCATTAAGGGGATCCCCTTAGTGAGGACTCCATCATTAAGGGGAGCCCTTTAGTGAGGACCAGACACCATCATTAAGGGGAGCCCCTTCATTAAGGGGATCCCCTTAGTGAGGACTCCATCATTAAGGGGAGCCCTTTAGTGAGGACACCATCATTAAGGGGAGCCCTTAAGTGAGGACTCCATCATTAAGGGAAGCCCTTTAGTAAGGACATCGTCATTAAGGGGATCCCCTTAGTGAGGACACCATCATTAAGGGGAGCCAGACACCATCATTAAGGGGAGCCCCTTAGTGAGGACACCATCATTAAGGGGAGCCTGACACCATCATTAAGGGGAGCCCCTTAGTGAGGACACCATTTGTAAGGGGACAAATCCTGTGGATCGTCGATGATGGTCCTTGTCTTTGGGTGACACCTTTATGTTCTGGCATTAGTCACAGAGGACACCTGTAATGAGACTGACATATGTCGTCTCTTAGGAAACGCTGGAAGGTCATACAAGGTCATCAAGTCATTCACTACCTGATCACTCAACTCCACTGACTCATACAGGAAGTAACATGGTGACCAACATCACACATGAGCAGACGGTCATACAATTAATCAAGTAAACTTGTAAAATGATGCTGACACCTTTACCTTAACTTCCTGCTAAAAGATGTATTTGTTAAAAACTTATGATTGTAAATGAACAAATATGAACACAGGTGCATAAATGCAAAAGAGGCAAAATAGGCCTGTATTGTTCACTAGCTATTCAATGTTCTTGACATCTGTGACTTTCAAAGTCGGTCAAGGTCAGATTTGCTTAAACAAACTTGATAGCAAGCAAGCTAAGACTGCAGGAAAAATCATATAGACATCATTCTTTTTCAGCTCATTGAGTTTTGTTGAAAGATTGCATATAACCATTATTTTACTGGTATTACAATTATGGTATGAAAATTATGCCTCCATCTTTTATTTGAACAAATTTGTGAACTTTCAAACATGTTGCTTGAACCTTTTAACACATTTAACCCCTGTGACCTTAAAAGTTGATCAAGGTCATTTATTTGTATGAACTTATCCCAGGAGACTACCAGCCATATACCATTACTCTAAACCTTATGGTTTAACATTTTTTTATGACAATTTGACCAATGCCATGACTGACGTATGATAAACTCTTCACAATATGTCATCGTATTACAAGCTTACTGGCACCTTGTATCAGTCCAGCTTAAACAATACCAATATATTGCACTATGTGAAGACTTACCTTCCAGAAAAAGAGAAAAATGTGTTATAATTCGAAATTGCCCAAGCATACATTTTTCACTTCATATCATATTAGATTGCTGAGATTGTTTCCTGTTACGTTTAAGGTGCATACAATCGCCATCATCCTTAATTTGCATTATGTCATATGTGTTTTAACCAACGGCAGTAAAAGTCTTCTTTTTATTTTCGTCAAAACTTGGAAACAGTATTATAACCGTCACTGTAACAAGTAGATAACACTGAATCTGCTAACAGGATGAACAATGACATCTTAAAGATGAATGACGCCGATCAGAATATTAGTATAGTATAGTTATATAGTTCAATCGAGTCCGTCAAAAGTAGCTACAATACCTCACGTCCCTAGACATATAATACAATACCTCACGTCCCTAGACATATACTACAATACCTCACGTCCGTAGACATATACTACAATACCTCACGTCCCTAGACATATACTACAATATCTCACGTCCCTAGACATATACTACAAAACCTCACGTTGGTAGACATATACTACAATACCTCACGTCCATAGACATATACTACAATACCTCACGTCCCTAGACATACACTACAATACCTCACGTCCCTAGACATATAATACAATACCTCAAGTCCCTCGATATAGACTACAATACCTCACGTCCCTAGACATATACTACAATACATCACGTCCCTAGACATATACTACAATATCTCACGTCCCTAGACATATACTACAAAACCTCACGTCCCTAGACATATAATACAATACCTCACGTCCCTAGACATATAATACAATACCTCAAGTCCCTCGATATAGACTACAATACATCACGTCCCTAGACATATACTACAATACATCACGTCCCTAGACATATACTACAATACCCCACATCCCTAGACATATACTACAATACCCCACATCCCTAGACATATACTACAATACCTCCCGTCCCTAGACATATACTACAATACCTCACGCCCCTAGACATATACTACAATACCTCCCGTCCCAAGACATATACTACAATACCTAACGTCGGTAGACATATACTACAATACCTCACCCTAGACATATACTACAATACCTCACTTCCCAAGACATATACTACAATACCTCACGCCGGTAGACATATACTACAATACCTCACCCTAGACATATACTACAATACCTCACGTCCGTAGAAATATACTACAATACCTCACGTCCCTAGACATGTACTCCAATACCTCACGTCCATAGACATGTACTACAATACCTCACGTCCCTAGACAGATAATACAATACCTCAAGTCCCTCGATATAGACTACAATACATCACGTCCCTAGACATATACTACAATATCTCACGTCCCTAGACATATACTACAAAACCTCACGTCCCTAGACATATAATACAATCCCTCAAGTCCCTCGATATAGACTACAATACATCACGTCCCTAGACATATACTACAATATCTCACGTCCCTAGACATATACTACAAAACCTCACGTTGGTAGACATATACTACAATACCTCACGTCGCTAGACATATACTACAATACCTCACGTTCCTAGACATATACTACAATACCTCACGTCGGTAGACATATACTACAATACCTCACGTCGCTAGACATATACTACAATACCTCACGTTCCTAGACATATACTACAATACTTCACGTCCATAGACATATACTACAATACCTCGCGTCCCTAGACATATACTACAATACCTATACCTCACGTCCCTAGACATATAATACAATACCTCACGTCCCTCGACATAGACTACAATACCTCACGTCCCTAGACATGTACTACAATAGCTCACGTCCATAGACAAGTACTACAATACCTCACGTCCATAGACATGTACTACAATACCTCTCGTCCCTAGACATATACTACAATACCTATACCTCACGTCCCTAGACATATAATACAATACCTCAAGTCCCTCGATATAGACTACAATACCTCACGTCCCTAGACATCTACTACAATACCTCACGTCCCTAGACATGTACTGCAATGCCTCACGTCCCTAGACATGTACTCCAATACCTCACGTCCATAGACATGTACTACAATACCTCACGCCCCTAGACATATACTACAATTCCTCACGTCCCTAGACATATACTACAATACCTCACGTCCCAAGACATATACTACAATACCTCACGTCGGTAGACATATACTACAATACCTCACGTCCCTAGACATATACTACATACCTCACGTCCCAAGACATATACTACAATACCACACGTCGGTAGACATATACTACAATACCTCACCCTAGACATATACTACAATACCTCACGTCCCAAGACATATACTACAATACCACACGTCGGTAGACATATACTACAATACCTCACGTCCCTAGACGTATACTACAATACCTCACGTCCCTAGACATATGCTACAATACCTCACGTCCCTAGACATATACTACATACCTCACGTCCCAAGACATATACTACAATACCACACGTCGGTAGACATATACTACAATACCTCACCCTAGACATATACTACAATACCTCACGTCCATAGACATATACTACAATACCTCACATCCCTAGACATATACTACAATACCTCACGTCCCTAGACATATACTACAATACCTCACGTCCCTAGACATATACCTCTGGCTCTTGTGAAACAAAACCAATCCATAATCAATAGAATCTTAATTGATGAAATGATTTGTGTTTTGGAAATCCATTGGGATATAAACCTTGGTTTTAATTCAGATTAGAAGTTTGGTATATCGATGGGATACAGCATGACACAGAAAGTCTGAGGTCTACCAACAATGTCAAACTTGCCAACCATTCGAAATGTCCATGGGTGAGATTCTGCGTCCTCAAAATTTAAACAAAATAATGTGTGTATATAATCCCCAGCGACCAAATAGCCCTTTAAATAGAAATATTTTGTGGTGTTCTTTCAGATAAAATCATTAGCTCCCAGAATGTAGGAAAAGTTAAGAAATAAGGGTTCAAAATCAGGAGTTTCCCTCCTAAATAGGGAGGGTTGGCAAGTATTCTATGTCCATACATATAACAAAATCAAACAACTATCAACGGTCACACAAGTTCCAAACTTTTTTGGGTTTACTGTATTTGAACTACCAACTTAACTCGAAACATGTGGCCTAGAGGGCCTGTATTGCTCAACTGGATACTTAAGCAATCATGGTAAAGCGTTCGTATCCATTATTCAAAGTAAATTGTATTCCAAATCAGGTCCCATGAATAGGGCCAGTCCCCTCAGCCAATCCTGGTAGCATATGTATATCCAAATTTCATGCTCAGCAATTATATATTGATATAGGGTTTGGGATCTTATGTGTTTCCATTTTATGACCTTAAAAGTAGGGGCAGGCCCCAAAGCTAATTCAGGTAGCATGAATGGTCATCACTTTATGTCGAGCAATTACAAATATATGGTTAAAGGGTGGGGATCATAACCCTTTTGAAATTATGACCCAGAGACTTAGTCTTAAAGGGTGGGGCCATGTACCCTGGTGTGATCTTGGTAGTAAGTGTATTTCTCTCTTTATACCCAGTAATGGTATATATGGTTATTGCATTGGGATCTCAACTGTTTCCAAGTTGTGAACCAGAAACTAAGTTATAAAAGTGAAATCCTTTAAATCAATATGGCCAAATAAACCTTGTAAGGTCTTGCCCTTTAGACCCTAGGGGCCCCAACATTTGTGCAATTTTGAATCCCCACTACCTAGAAATGCTTCCAGACAAATTTGGTTTATTTCTATTCAGCGGTTCAGAAGAAGTCGTTTTAAGTAATTGTTGTCAGATGGACGAAGGACGCCACAGTATGCCATAAGCTCACCTTGGTTCTTTGTACCAGGTGTGCTAAAAAGTGTCTATTACTGATATTTTTTGAGAATTATATTTTTTCGGAATTTCTAAGCCATCAGGGAGCTCATAAGGCAGAATACATAAGTCTATTGTCTTGAAGTGAATGGCACTCAATCACTGTCACTTCAAGCTTTCAGGCTGAGCCTTTTGTGAGGAAGTGAATGACCTTCTCCTCTGCATCACTCCAAGCTTTAGGGCTGAGTCCTTCATCGGGAGGTAAAGGACCTTCACTTTGATGTCAATCCAAGCTTTAAAGTTTAAAATGATCTTCACCTCTATGTCAATCCAAGCTTAAGGCTAAGCCCTTCATCGGGAAGTAAATGACCTTCACCTCTATGTCAATCCAAGCTTAAGGCTTAGCCCTTCATCAGGAAGTAAATGACCTTCACCTCTATGTCAATCCAAGCTTAAGGCTCAGCCCTTCATCAGGAAGAAAATGACCTTCAAAAATTTTGTCAATCTAAGCCTAAGGCTTAGCCCTTCATCAGGAAGTAAATGACCTTCACCTCTATGTCAATCCAAGCTTAAGGCTCAGTCCTTCATCGGGAAGTAAATGACCTTCACCCCTATGTCAATCCAAGCTTAAGGCTCAGCCCTTCATCAGGAAGTAAATGACCTTCACCTATATGTCAATCCAAGCTTAAGGCTTACCTCTTCATCAGGAAGTAAATGACCTTCACCTATATGTCAATCCAAGCTTAAGGCTTAGCCCTTCATCAGGAAGTAAACGACCTTCACCTCTATGTCAATTCAAGCTTAAGGTTTAGACCTTTATCAGGAAGTAAATGACCTTCACCTCTATGTCAATCCAAGCTTAAGGCTCAGTCCTTAATCGGGAAGTAAATGACCTTCACCCCTATGTCAATCCAAGCTTAATGCTTATGCCTTCATCAGAAAGTAAATGACATTCACCCCTCTGTCAATCCAAGCTTTTTTTGCTTAGCTTTTTCCTGAGGGAAAAAATTCCTTCCCCGACACATCTTGATAACATAGAGGTGAAGGCCATTCCCTTCCTAATGAAGGATATTTATCAACAAAAGGTCTCCATATAATATATAAGTACAAAATGAATGATACATAGAAATTAACTAATATAACTTTAGAAAAAGGTTGGGTTTTGTTTCAAAATGAAAAGAAAGACATATTCTAGTCTAGTTAGACATGTGTAAAAAGTCAAGGCTGATTTTATGTCACTTTTGGGAAGGAAATGGCAGACATGTGTAAAAAGTCAAGACTGATTTTATGTCACTTTTGGGAAGGAAATGGCAGACATGTGTTTCTATGGAAACAAGACGGAAAGCATGTCTTAATCTGGGAACAAAATAAAAAATGTGACTTATATCTTTCTTTGATAACAAAAAAAACACTTTCCTTGGGATCAAATAAGAAGACATGTCATTCTTTTCAATAGTAAAACAGATTGGGCTTACCTTTCTCTGGACACTTGGATGTTTGTGAGTGTGATGTAGTTGTTACGGACACTCCGTAGACTGGCCAGGATCTGAGCGAAGGGCGTGACAATCAAATCATCAGCGTGTCTGGAATTGAAACAAGTAGAAAATCTCCGATTACTATTGCTTCGCTCCCTCTGTTTTTGTTTGTTTGTATTTAATCCGTTGCTTTTGAAGTGTGGCGTAAGATACTGCACGATTTTCTGCATCTTGGATCCCTTCTGCATGGCTTTTTTCTCTGTCGGGGGCTCACTGAGACTGTAAGCCATTGGTGAATGAACAATTTGGGAAAAACAGGTATAGCTAAGCTACAAACAAAACATTACAATGAAGTGGACTCTCCTCTGGTCCTGAATTCCAAGAAAACCTTGGTTTGACCACATTGTCACCTCCACTGTGACTGTCTGCTGAAGTGTCATTGATTGCTAACATTTCTCTCCTAGGTTTTTTGGGGCTAGACAAAATCTATCACCACATCTGGATAAAAAAGGAAAGAGAAATGTATTGTAAACGAAGATATTAACATAGACCAAGATTAAACATTAATTTGGATATTTCTCCAGGGATAAAAACAGCATGCTGTATGGTCAATTGCCACTGTTGATGAAACATATAGAAGTTAATTCTGCCAAAACATCACTTCACACACAGAAGAGCTCCTCATTATCTTTAACAAGACAAACACATTTGAATGAAACTGATCCATATAAGTCGGCGAAACCGATTACTGCTCCTTTGCTTTTCTATAAGAAATGACTAGTTTTATGCTCGGCGTTACCGAGATTGCCATGAAATGACAATAAAGCACCCAGACGGCTTCGAGACAAATGAAATTGTTGAGAATCTCTGAAAACAGGCTCTCTCTTGCTGTATGTGTGTGAGCCGGTAGCTCCAGAGAGCTGTTTTCAATTGTGCTTCACCAGAATCATGCTGATTGGATGATTCTAGATCTATCCTACACTGGATTAACAAATCTTTACACAGGCAAACAATCCAAAAGCGGCTCCCTTGGTCGTATTAACTCTAACCCAGGCAAGATTGTACCACAGTACGTTCATGTTTCCCTCGACTATTTCTACATTCTGGTATTATCATGAGCTACTTTGACAAAACTCGGGGTTTGCTATGGATCAATATTATTTCCACCATGTCTTCTCATGGAGTGTGGCTATGTATGTTTAAATGTGGGCATCGCCTTGTGTTCATCACTCTAACATCTTCTGTAACCACAAAAAAATCAAATCCAGCTCAACACTACTGAAAGAAATTACCATTAAAAATATTTAATACCCAATCCCGAGGAAATTAGAATGAACTAGCCAGTTCTGTGTTACATCACAGACAGTACTCTACAATGGTACATGTGTTCCCCTTCAACACACTTTTTTATTGGTAAGTTTTTGTTTGTTCTCAGGAGTTTTCTTTTTTTGCATTTCGTAAATCAAAGTACGTGTTAATCACGGCTGGCCAGTGGTTCATTTATGACAGTTTATCACGCTAGGGTTAAACTTGAGTCGGGGAAATCCATGACTGCATTGAAGTCAAGACAGGTCCTAGAAAGTAGGTTTTCCAATTTCAACTTAATCAATAGGAATAGGTGAGAAACGGCTGCATGCATAATAGTGTAAATCAGAAGGTCTGATATTGAACAATGATCATGAGTAAGTTTTGGTGAGTGCGGTTGGGAGTAGGGGTCATAAAATAACTATTGATACATGGATTTTCTGTTAAAAAGGTAATGAACTACTAGTTGTCATAAGGTGCTTACTTTGATGATACTCAGGGTTATAGTGGGTGTCAACAGAGGTATTGACATATGGGGATGATACTGGGTGTCAACAGAGGTATTGACATGTGGGGATGATACTGGGTGTCAACAGAGGTATTGACATGGACGATATTTGGTGTCAACAGAGGTATTGGCATGGGGGATACTGTAGTGTCAACAGATGTATTGACATGTAGTATAACAGTGTCAACAGAGGTATTGACATGGGGGATACTGGGTGTCAACAGAGGTATTGACATATGGGGATGATACTGGGTGTCAACAGAGGTATTGACATGTGGGGATGATACTGGGTGTCAACAGAGATATTGACATGGACGATATTTGGTGTCAACAGAGGTATTGACATGGAGGATACTGTAGTGTCAACAGATGTATTGACATGTAGTATAACAGTGTCAACAGAGGTATTGACATGGGGGATACTGGGTGTCAACAGAGGTATTAACATGTGGGAATACTGGGTGTCAACAGAGGTATTAACATGTGGGAAACCAGGTGTCAACAGAGGTATTGACATGTGGGGATACTGTAGTGTCAACAGAGGTATTGACATGTGGGGATACTTGGTGTCAACAGAGGTATTGACATGTGGGGATACTTGGTGTCAACAGAGGTATTGACATGTGGGGATACTGGTTGTCAACAGAGGTATTGACATGTGGGGATACTTGGTGTCAACAGAGGTATTGACATGTGGGGATACTTGGTGTCAACAGAGGTATTGACTTGGAGGATTTTGGGTGTCAACAGAGGTATTGACATGTGGGATACCAGGTGTCAACAGAGGTATTGACATATGGGGATGATACTTGGTGTCAGCAGAGGTATTGACATGTGGAGATGATACTGGGTGTCAACAGAGGTATTGACATGTGGGGATACATGGTGTCAACAGAGGTATTGACATGTGGGGATACTGGGTGTCAACAGAGGTATTGACATGTGGGGATACTGGATGTCAACAGAAGTATTGACATGTGGGGATACTGTAGTGTCAACCGAGGTATTGACATAGAGGAAACTGGGTGTCAATAGAGGTATTGACATGGAAGATACTGTAGTGTCAACCGAGGTATTGACATGTGGGCTACCAAGTGTCAACAGAGGTATTGACATGTGGGATACCAGGTGTCAACAGAGGTATTGACATGTGGGATACCAGGTGTCAACAGAGGTATTGACATGGAGGATACTGTAGGGTCAACAGAGGTAGTGACAAGAGGGGATACGGAAGTGTCAACCAAGGTATTGACATAGAGGAAACTGGGTGTCAATAGAGGTATTGACATGGAGGATACTGGGTGTCAACAGAGGTATTGACATGGAGGATACACGGTATCAATAAAAATATTGATATTAGGGATATTTGGTGTCAACAAAGGTATTGACATTTGGGGTTACTTGGTGTCAACAGAGGTATTGACCTTTGGGGATACTTGGTGTCAACAGAGGAATTGACATTTGGGGATACTTGGTGTCAACAGAGGCATTGACATGGAGGATACTGTAGGGTCAACAGAGGCAGTGACAAGAGGGGACACGGAAGTGTCAACCAAGGTATTGACATAGAGGAAACTGGGTTTCAATAGAGGTATTGACATGTGGGAAGGTATTGACATGTGGCAGAGGTATTGACATTTGGGGATACTTGGTGTCAACAGAGGTATTGACATGGGGGCATGGGTGTCAACAGAGGTTTTGTCATGTGGGATACCAGGTGTCAACATAGGTATTGACATGTGGGATACCAAGTGTCAACAGAGGTATTGACATGTGGGATACCATGTGTCAACAGAGGTAGTGACAAGAGGGGATACTGTAGTGTCAACCGAGGTATTGACATAGAGGAAACTGGGTGTCAGTAGAGGTATTGACATGGAGGATACTGGGTGTCAACAGAGGTATTGACATGTGGGGAAACTTGGTGTCAACAGAGGTATTGACATTTGGGGATACTTGGTGTCAACAAAGGTATTGAAATGGGGGGTACTGGGTGTCAACAGAGGTATTGACATTTGGGGATACTTGGTGTCAACAGAGGTATTGACATGGGGGGTACTGGGTGTCAACAGAGGTTTTGAAATGGGGAGTACTTGGTGTCAACAGAGGTATTGACATTTGGGGACACTTGGTGTCAACAGAGGTATTGACATTTGGGGATACTTGGTGTCAACAGAGGTATTGACATGGAGGATACACGGTATCAATAAAAATATTGATATTAGGGATATTTGGTGTCAACAGAGGTATTGAAATGGGGGTTACTTGGTGTCAACAGAGGTATTGACATTTGGGGTTACTTGGTGTCAACAGAGGTATTGACATTTGGGGTTACTTGGTGTCAACAGAGGAATTGACATTTGGGGATACTTGGTGTCAACAGAGGTATTGACATGGGGGGTACTGGGTGTCAACAGAGGTTTTGAAACGGGGAGTACTTGATGTCAACAGAGGTATTGACATGTGGGATACTAGGTGCCAATTGAGAAAATTTACACCGAGATTTTAAACAGAGTATTCCATGTGGTGTTAATATGTCAGGACAGATACTGAGGACAAACAGTTGAATTTAATTGACATGGGGGATACTTAGTGTCAACAGAGACGACAACATTGATCATACTATGTTGATATGTGGAAAACTTTTAGTAGAAGTGTTGACAAATAGAAAACCTCAACAGGTGTTGACATGGATGTCAGATGGAGTCAACAGGTGTTGACATGGAGGTATGTGGGAATCAACAGATGTTGAGATGGAGGTCTGTGGGAATCAACAGGTGTTGACACGAAAGTCAGTGGGAGTCAACAGGTGTTGTGATGGAGGTCAGTGGGAGTTAACAGGTGTTGACATGGAGGTATGTGGGAATCAACAGGTGTTGACATGGAGGTATGTGGGAATCAACAGATGTTGAGATGGAGGTCGGTGGGAGTCAACAGGTGTTGACATAGAGGTCAGTTGGAGTCAACAGGTGTTGACATGGACATCTGTTGGAGTTAACAGGTGTTGACATGGAGGTCTGTGGGAATCAACAGGTGTTGACATGGAGGTCTGTGGGAATCAACAGGTGTTGACATGGAGGTCTGTAGGAGTTAACAGGTGTTTACACGGAGGTCTGTGGGAGACAACAGGTGTTGACATGAAGGTCAGTGGGAGTCAACAGGTGTTGACATAGAGGTCAGTGGGAGTCAACAGGTTTTGACATGGAGGTCAGTGGGAGTCAACAGGTGTTGACATGGAGGTCAGTGGGAGTTAACAGGTGTTGACATGGAGGTCGGTGGGAATCAACAGGTGTTGACATGGAGGTCTGTGGGAATCAACAGGTGATGACATGGAGGTCTGTGGGAGTTAACAGGTGTTGACATAGAGGTCAGTTGGAGTCAACAGGTGTTGACATAGAGGTCTGTGGGAGTCAACAGGTGTTGACATGGAGGTCTGTGGTAGTTAACAGGTGTAGACTTGGAGGTCTGTGGGAATCAACAGGTGTTGACATAGAGGTCTGTGGATGTTAGCAGGTGTTGACATGGAGGTCTGTGGGAGTTAACAGGTGTTGTCATGGAAGGTCAGTGGGAGTCAATAGATGTTGACATAGAGGTCAGTGGGAATCAACAGGTGTTGACATAGAGGTCTGTGGGAGTTAAGAGGTGTTGACATGGGGGTCAGTGGGAGTCAACAGTTGTCGACATTGAGGTCTGTGGGAGTCAACAGGTGTTGACATAGAGGTCTGTTGGAGTTAACATGTGTTGACTTGGAGGTCTGTGGGAGACAACAGGTGTTGTGATGGAGGTCAATGTGAGTCAACAGGTATTGACATAGAGGTAAGTGGGAGTCAACAGGTGTTGACATAGAGGTCAGTTGGAGTCAACAGGTGTTGACATAGAGGTCAGTGGGAGTCAACAGGTGTTGACATAGAGGTAAGTGGGAGTCAACAGGTGATGACATGGAGGTCTGTGGGAGACAACAGGTGTTGACATAGAGGTCATTGGGAGTCAACAGGTGTTGACATAGAGGTAAGTGGGAGTCAACATGTGTTGACTTGGAGGTCTGTGGGAGACAACAGGTGTTGTGATGGAGGTCAATGGGAGTCAACAGGTATTGATATAGAGGTAAGTGGGAGTTAACAGGTGTTGACATAGAGGTCAGTTGGAGTCAACAGGTGTTGACATAGAGGTCAGTGGGAGTCAACAGGTGTTGACATAGAGGTCTGTTGGAGTCAACAGGTGTTGACATGGAGGTCTGTAGGAGTTAACAGGTGTTTACATGGAGGTCTGTGGGAGACAACAGGTGTTGACATGAAGGTCGGTGGGAGTCAACTGTTGTTGACAAAGAAGTCTGTGGGAGTCAACAGGTGTTGACTTGGAGGTCTGTGGGAATTAACAGGTGTTGACATGGAGGTCTGTGGGAGTTAACAGGTGTTAACATGGACATCTGTGGGAGTTAACAGGTGTTGACATGGAGGTCTGTGGGAGACAACAGGTGTTGACATGGAGGTCAGTTGGAGACAACAGGTGTTGACATGGAGGTCTGTGGGAGTTAACAGGTGTTGACATGGA
Source organism: Mizuhopecten yessoensis (assembly GCF_002113885.1). Classification (NCBI taxonomy): domain Eukaryota; kingdom Metazoa; phylum Mollusca; class Bivalvia; order Pectinida; family Pectinidae; genus Mizuhopecten; species Mizuhopecten yessoensis. The sequence continues at coordinate 308,053 of NW_018408798.1, read as the reverse complement.
GGTCAGTGGGAGTTAACAGGTGTTGACATGGAGGTCTGTTGGATTATATTATTTGTCAGTAGATGTGTAGATATCAAGGATACAGTAAGATTTATTTTAATTTTGATTTGTAAATTAAAATCTTTTGTGTATATTTGTGCCAGAAATAATGATAATATTAAAATAGCATCCTTTGAATCACAATTTTAAATATTCACAAAGAAAATATGCATAGTTCACAAGATGAAGTATAAGTGAAAATGAGGTGATTTACAATACTTGACATCAACAGAGGCGATGGGATCATGAATATTTGGTTCAACAGAGGTACTGACAATTATGGATACTGAATATTTTGTTTGCTCAGACTTTTGACCTCTAATTTCCACCTCAACATAAAGGGAAAATCCTTTAACACAGAGAAAAGACAAACCGTTCAGGCATGACAAATACCTGGAAATAGAGGTCAAAGGTTGACACTAAAAGTGACAGAAGAAGATCAAACATTGAGATTTCAACTGCTACAGAAAATGAAGACTGGTCCAGGATTTGGAGGTCAGAGGTCAAGTCATTACCTGACAGAGGAAGTGGAGCCCAAGGATCCAAACCTCAGCTGGAACATTTAGTACAGAAAAAGGTCTATGTCATAATTTAATGTATATGGGAGGAAAAAGGTTAAGATCTTTATTGCTATAAGGAATGAAGCTCAGAAATCTAAACCTTGTCTCTTAAAGAAATATATCGATTATTTCAACAAACACAACTTTCATACCCTCTTGTCAATACAAAGTTCCACGTACATGTAATTGTTTTACTTCACAAGTAGTCAAATAGATGCATGTAAACCTCACACTTTTTAATATAAAAGTTCCATGATTTCAGACAAGTTCTGTGTCTTTAGAAGGACAAGAAAGCAGTGTTTCACCCATAGAGGTGAGCTGACTCTAAACAAGCTTCTTCATACACCTCATCGGCTTGTTACAGATGTAATGAAATATTGATTTTAAATGAGTTGACCCGCATATTGAATTGTAGGTGTGTTTCTGTATGTGTGTTAAAGATACAAATTAAAAGGACAATTTTTATCCATTACCAGTTCCCATGTTACTGCAATAAACCCCTAACCCCTGACATTATTTCACACTCAATGTCCTGGTGAGCCTTTCTGCCTCAGCTTTTCATCTCCTCTTATGCATGAATTATTGTCAAAGGAAAGATGGCAGTGGAGGTCCACGAAACAGTATTGATCTTGTCGGCGGTGGACTGGTGTTGAGGTTGCGGTGTGGGCTAGGATCTAAGCTAGGGCTGGCGTGAGCTCTCCTGCCTCACACAGCAGTACCCCATCTGTAGTGGAGAATACATGTAGTCTTCTATTTATTGATTAATCTCAGCAGAAATCGAGATTCTCAAAGGCCATGGTTAGCTTGTGTCGTACGGAAATAAGAAATAGTAGCATTTCCCTTTCCGTGGGGTAAATCATTACTAAAGACAGAATTTTCCATGTGAGAAAATGTTGAATGCCTCTTACAGCACTAATGATGAATTCAGACCTGCGACAATCGCCGAGGGTATATACCACCATTGAGAACACCCTCACACGGAGAATATCTCCTTGTGGAGTAGTTCCTGTCTAAAGGAAACAATCATATTCCTATAGGAATAATTTCCTCCATGAAAATACAACACCCTATATATACAGAGAGAACATTATCCCTCCATAAACAGATCATTCCCTTCATAAAGCAAGTACTCTCACAATATAGACCCCTACCCTTATATAGTGGGACCAATTTCTCAGACATGCCTTCGAAAGAGGCCACTCCCTCCATGAAAAGATCATTCTGTCCACAAAGTGACCAATTCTTCCATTCTGACCACTCCCTCTATAAAGAAACCATTCCCTCTATAAAGAAACCACTCCCTCTGTAAAGAGATCAATCTGTCCATCATTAAACCAATACGTCTCTAAGAAGATCACTCCCACTATAAATAGACCACTCCATCTATATAGAGATCATTCCAACAATAAATGGACCACTCCATCTAATAAGAGATCGTTCCCTACATAAATGGACCACTCCATCTATAAAGAGATTGTTCCCACCATAAATGAACCACTCCATCTATAAAAAGATCGTTCCCTACATAAATGGACCACTCCATCTATATAGAGATCGTTCCCTACATAAATGGACCACTCCATCCATAAAAATATCATTCCAACCATAAATGGGCCACTACATTTATAAAGAGATTGTTCCCACCATAAATGAACCACTCCATCTATATAGAGATCATTCCCACCATAAATGGACCACTCCATCTATAAAGAGATTGTTCCCACCACAATGGACCACTCCATCTATAAAGAGATTGTTCCCACCAAAAATGGACCACTCCATCTATAAACAGATTGTTCCCACCATAAATGGACCACTCCATCTATAAAAAGATTGTTGCACCATAAATGGACCACTCCATCCATAAAGAGATCGTTCCCTACATAAATGGACCACTCCATCCATAAAAATATCATTCCAACCATAAATGGACCACTCCATCTATAAACAGATTGTTCCCACCATAAATGGACCACTCCATCTATAAAAAGATTGTTCCCACCAAAAATGGACCACTCCATCTATAAAGAGATCGTTCCCTACATAAATGGACCACTCCATCCATAAAAATATCATTCCAACCATAAATGGACCACTCCATCTATAAAGAGATTGTTCCCACCATAAATGAACCACTCCATCTATAAAAAGATTGTTGCACCATAAATGGACCACTCCATCCATAAAGAGATTGTTCCCACCATAAATGGACCACTTCATCTATAAAGAGATTGTTCCCACCAAAAATGGACCACTTCATCTATAAAGACATTGTTCCCACTATAAAAGGACCACTCCACCCATAAAGAGATTGTTCCCACCATAAATGAACCACTCCATCTATAAAGAGATCATTCCCACCATAAATGGACCACTCCATCTATAAAGACATTGTTCCCACTATAAATGGACCACTCCATCAATAAAGAGATTGTTCCCACCAAAAATGGACCACTCCATCTATAAAGAGATCGTTCCCACCATAAATGGACCCCTCCATCTATAAAGAGATTGTTCCCACTATAAATGGACCACTCCATCTATAAAGAGATTGTTCCCACCATAAATGGACCACTCCATCTATAAAGAGATTGTTCTCTCTATAAATGGACCACTCCATCTATAAAGAGATTGTTCCCACTATAAATGGACTCCATCCATAAAGAGATTGTTCCCACCATAAATGGACCACTCCATCTATAAAGAGATTGTTCCCACTATAAATGGACCACTCCATCTATAAAGAGATTGTTCCCACCATAAATGGACCACTCCATCTATAAAGAGATTGTTCCCACTATATATGGACCACTCTATCTATATAGAGATCACTATATCTATAAAATGATCAACAACTTCATAAGGAAATAACTTCCTCCGTGTCAGAAACATTTCCCTTCATTTAGAGACCCTTACTTTCATAAACAGACCACTTCCTAAATATCTGTACAAACACTTGTACAAGCATTTCTCTATTATAATTGGGAAATAAATCCTCCATACAGGGATCACTCAGTACTAATATAAGATATAATACCCAGGATATCAGGCACTGCTTCCACTAACTTAAAGAAGTATATACTCTCTGATGATTGGATTAAACTATAAGATCAATAAAAAAAATCAATAATTACAATTTCAAAACAACACTTAAGAGAATAATCAAATTAAATCAACAAGTACTTGTTAAATCTCAGTTCTTAAATTACAGCAATGTGAAATTATGCATTCATCTTTAAATCTTGCCCATCTGGAAATTAAATTATAAAAGGTTAGTTGGATTCTTGCAATGGTTAACTCCCTTCTTTAAATGTGTAAAGTCAGCAAGAGTTATCTACCTTAGGTTTCTAACAGCTGAAAATAACAAAATCCATGCATATTAGTTTCGAAAAATTATCATATAATTCCTCATTCTTAAGACACTAAATAAAGGATATACAGATGAGTTATTAATTAAACATTTGAAGAAAACATGTTTGAAGTGATTTTTTTGGTAAATACACAGGTCATGTCTTTTTTCCCCAACAGCAACAGCATAATTCTCAAGGTTCTTTTTCTGTATCGAAAACTCAATATGTTGATTTTTTTTTAGGACAAATAGGAATGCTAGGAAAAGGTCCCTGACACTGACGGTTGATTATATCTAATATTTATCGAACTCTAAATGTAAATGATTATATATATAGACATTTTTTTTTTATCAAAATTGCATTCAAACCACAGTTAGATAATCATGACATTTTATCATCACTCTGTAGTCTCTACAGTAATACATTCTGTAATCACTTAGAAATCAGCAAGAGCTATCGTAAAGATACTTGTATATTATTGCTGCAAACAACAAAAAAGGTAAATGTGGAAATACCGAAACTGCATGTTAATTGTAAAGTAAATGTGATTACTCTGTTATAATGCTGGTCTCTTGTGAAGTCAACAAGAGTTACTCCCCTTTTACCTCTGCCATGCATTTGACTTCCAATATGGTAAATTCTAAAAAATGGAAATTAAAAGAAAAAGAAGCTGAATATTCTGTAAAACATCTGATATGTTAGTAACATAGATATGTTAGTAACACAGATATGTTAGTAACATAGATATGTTAGTAACATTAGTAACATAGATATGTTGGTAAGATAGATATGTTAGTAACACAGATATGTTAGTATATGTGTCGACCTTACCTTAGTACAAAATGGAATAAATGCCGTGTGTCGACCTTACCTTAGTACAAGATGGAATAAATGCCGTGTGTCGACCTTACCTTAGTACAAGATGGAATACATGCCGTGTGTCGACCTCACCTTAGTACAAGATGGAATACATGCCGTGTGTCGACCTTACCTTAGTACAAGATGGAATAAATGCTGTTTGTAACAACCATACAAACAACTCATAAAGTATATAAACAGATATATAAATAATCAATGTAAAATCAGTATAAACAACTGTACTTGTTTCCATGACTTGGGACCAGATCAATCATTATAACGCTTTAACTTCCCATGTCTCCATTTTTCTATTTAGTTCGACTCCATTTTTTCTTTCTCCTATTTACACTTTTGAAATAAGTTGAAATCCATTTTGATAAGCTTTATTACTTGCACAGAATGGACATCTTGAACTATAGAAACAATTTATACCACTAGTTTGTCAAACAATGATAATTGTAAGTACTTTTTAAGCATTTTAGATACCTGTAGTGCAACAGTTTGTCACGGATAATCAAACTCAAATATTGTCAATTTAGTACGGAGGTTTAATAAATAACACATCATCTGTCGGTGGGATAATATATATATGTCTAAAAAGGTTTCATAAAAGAAATACAATGTCACTGCACTAATTTTGTAATCCTGACAGTAGTCACACAGACATGTAATATGATGAGCCCTATCAACACACACTACTGTCATACAGACAGCAGACAGACAGGTAAGATGATGAACTTAGAGCCCCTTCACTCTACATAAACACACACTTCTGTCATATAGACAGCAGACAGACAGGTAAGATGATGACCTTAGAGCCCCTCCACTCTACATAAACACACACTTCCGTCATATAGACAGCAGACAGACAGGTAAGATAATGAACTTAGGGCCCCTTCACTCTACATAAACACACACTTCTGTCATACAGACAGCAGACCGACAGGTAAGATGATAAACTTAGAGCTCTATCCCTCAACATAAACACACACTTCTGTCATACAGACAGCAGACAGACAGGTAAGATGATGAACTTAGAGCTCTATCCCTCTACATAAACACACACTTCTGTCATACAGACAGCAGACAGACAGGTAAGATGATGAACTTAGAGCCCCTTCACTCTACATAAACACACACTACTGTAATACAGACAGCAGAAAGACAGGTAAGATGATGAACTTAGAGCCCCCTTCCCTCTACATAAACACACACTACTGTCATATAGACAGCAGACAGACAGGTAAGATGATGAACTTAGAACCCCTTCCCTCTACATAAACACACACTTCTGTCATACAGACAGCAGACAGACAGGTAAGATGATGACCTTAGAGCCCCTCCACTCTACATAAACACACACTTCTGTCATACAGACAGCAGACAGACAGGGAAGATGATGAACTTAGAGCTCTATCCCTCTATATAAACACACACTTCGGTCATACAGACAGCAGACAGACAGGTAAGATAATGAACTTAGGGCCCCTTCACTCTACATAAACACACACTTCTGTCATACAGACATCAGACAGACAGGTAAGATGATGAACTTAGAACCCCTTCCCTCTACATAAACACACACTTCTGTCATACAGACATCAGACAGACAGGTAAGATGATGAACTTAGAACCCCTTCCCTCTACATAAACACACCCTTCTGTCATACAGACAGCAGACAGACAGGTAAGATGATGATCTTAGAGCTCTATCCCTCTATATAAACACACACTTCTGTCATACAGACAGCAGCCAGACAGGAAAGATAATGAACTTAGAGCCCCTTCCCTCTACATAAACATGCACTACTGTCATACAGACAGCAGACAGGTAAGATGATGAACTTAGAGCCCCTTCTCCCTACATAAACACACACTACTGTCATATAGACACCAGACAGACAGGTAAAATAATGAACTTAGAGCCCCTTCCCTCTACACAGGTAAGATAATGAACTTAGAGCCCCTTCCCTCTACATAAACATGCACTACTGTCATACAGACAGCAGAAAGGTAAGATGATGAACTTAGAGCCCCTTTCCTCTACATAAACACACTTCTGTCACACAGACAGCAGACAGACAGGTAAGATGATGATCTTAGAGCTCTATCCCTCTATATAAACACACACTTCTGTCATACAGACAGCAGACGGACAGGTAAGATGATGAACTTAGAGCCCCTTTCCTCTACATAAACACACTTCTGTCACACAGACAGCAGACAGACAGGTAAGATGATGAACTTATAGCCCTATCCCTCTACATAAACACACACTACTGTCATATGGAAAGCAGACAGACAGGTAAGATGATGAACTTAGAACCCCTTCCCTCTACATAAACACACCCTTCTGTCATACAGACAGCAGACAGACAGGTAAAATAATGAACTTAGAGACCCTTCCCTCTACATAAACACACACTACTGTCATCCAGACAGCAGACAGACAGGTAAGATGATGAACTTAGTGCCCCTTCTCCCTACATAAACACACACTACTGTCATATAGACACCAGACAGACAGGTAAAATAATGAACTTAGAGCACCTTCCCTCTACATAAACACACACTACTGTCATACAGACAGCAGACAGACAGGTAAGATAATGAACTTAGGGCCCCTTCACTCTACATAAACACACACTTCTGTCATACAGACAGCAGCCAGACAGGAAAGATAATGAACTTAGAGCCCCTTCCCTCTACATAAACATGCACTACTGTCATACAGACAGCAGAAAGGTAAGATGATGAACTTAGAGCCCCTTTCCTCTACATAAACACACTTCTGTCATATAGACAGCAGACAGACAGGAAAGATGATGAACTTAGAGCCCCTTCCTTCTACATAAACACACACTTTTGTCATACAGACAGCAGACAGACAGGTAAGATGATGAACTTAGAGACCCTTCCCTCTACATAAACACACACTACTGTCATATAGACAGCAGACAGACAGGTAAAATAATGAACTTAGAGCCCCTTCCCTCTACATAAACACACACTACTGTCATATAGACAGCAGACAGACAGGTAAGATGATGAACTTAGAGCCCCTTCCCTCTACATAAACACACACTTCCAGTGAGAAAAATATTCCTAAGCGATAATTCTTTACTGACACCGCAAAATATCGACAGGTGATAATATTTTGTGACCCAGATTTCCATATCGGACGTCAATATAGCCTAGTTAGGTGGAGAATGTAACCCTCACAGATTATAAGTGTTTATCTTGGTCAAATACGCATCAATTTCAAACTCGACAAGATTTAAGTAGTTTGGACTTTTTGTCTAGAAACTAAATACAAATGTTTTAAATATCACAGGCTTGATTGGGTAATGTATACATTGAATGTTACAATGATAAATATCTTTCGAAAACATAATCTCTTTAAAACACCATCATGTCATAAATGGTATTAAAACGATAATCAAGCATGCCTTAAAACAAAATGAATTCTCCTGCACAATGAATTTCTCTCCCAAAGTAAAACAAAATTCTATAATAAAATATAACTGAGTTACCTCCCTTCTTACACATTGGACTATTACAAACCAACCTTTGCCAAAATGATTTACGCTGTTTTGGAATGCGTAGAACACTGGTGCTCATCACACGATGAAATCCACTCCCCGAGGCTGGAGTGTCTTCACATTCACAATCATCCATGTTTCCTTGGACTCGGCAACAATTTACTTAACTTACGGTAAGAATTTAATAGTTAATACTGTTTAGACATTAATCTGTCACTAGAAATCATAATAGTGTAAAAAAAAACCACATAACAACAAAAGAGTCACAGTCGTTAAGTTTCGTGGTCTTAAGTACAGCTTATACACTGACGTGCACTTCGATAGTTATAAAGTTTCTGTATTGATCGAGACACCTACAACTCTGATTAGAAATACGCTGTAGGCATATCAGATCATCCACTTAGCAAAAAGTTACTCTCCAGTGGTCAGACACTCTCCAGTGGTTAGACACTCTCCAGTGACTCTCCAGTGGTCAGACACTCTCCAGTGGTCAGACACTCTCCAGCGACATCAACATAAATAAATATAAGTACCCATCCATATCTCCTTTTCATTAAACACAAATATATTGGTGTAGCTGTCCTTTTTATAACCACAGATTTCTCTGCAGATACCCGTTTTATGACCTGAATTGTACTCCGTCTGACCGTCCGTCCTTCACTCACTCCTCACCGATCATTTATTTCTCACTGTCCTTGGATGTTTTGGTAATCCAACCTCTGAATTTTGTAAACTGATTACCCAAATGAATGGTAATCCGAAGATAATCCACAACAGTCCGAGTACACCTATATATCTTGGCCGAGGACCAATCTGTCTAGATCACTGTAATTAAATGCTGTTGATTCTCCGCATAGATAATGTCACTTTTTTCTGTTATACAGCACAACATGCAAGAATGGAAATTGCCCGTATATAGTGTTATCAATATTTTCTGTTCACTCACATGGAAATGTTTCTATTTTATCTGCAGTAGCTTGAGCATGTAGTGACTTTTTAAATGTACGACACCCTATTGTAAGGTATAGGCTCGTAAAATAAATCACAGAATACTAAATAGCTGTGAATTGGAACAGGTAAATCAATGTGATAGTCTAGCGGTACTTCAGATCACCTGTGACGACCCCACTATTTACCTGTAATTACCTATTGTTGTTGACACTACAGCAATTAGTCGATCAATATTTATATTTCTGTAAACACAGACACAATTCGTTACACTCTACGATACATTGTAAGAGATTAACGGCTTCAATAAAATTGTAAAGAAGAATGACCGATGAACAGGGAATTGATTACAGGTATCTAGTTTCACCTTGATCCGTTATCTATTGCAGGTGTCACATTTCAATGTGTACTATTTAGCTACGATCTCTTTGTACTTCCTGTTTACAATGTATGATGTCCCAGTTCCCCAGAAAACTCACAACATCCGACATTCCTGAGGAAATACTTGATAATGATCAATGCACATATCAGGCAAGACAAATCCAGCACAGTGTTACAGAAATTCTTCTATCTGCAGACTGTGCTCTGGAGCTAAGTACAGGACTAAATCCAGACGACTTCTATGTAGTTTTCTGGAGAGATTTCAATTTGTCTTTTCATCAACTTTCCCTTCTGCACTAGTTCTGTTTCTCGTTGATGGAACTCTTTCAAGCAGCTTGTAATGTCTGTAAAATAAACACAAAAAAATATCAGTGATGAAGCGTTAACAGCTCTGTTAAAACCAATCTGCACTCATACATCAAACTATCTGCTGAATGGCACACGCCAAAACGTTTCAGTTTCCAAGGACTCCTGTGAATTACTTTATTCACTTTTAACAAGAATCTCCGAGTCATTGATCTGACAATAAGATAAGGATTGGGTCTCCAAAATTATTACCTCAAATTACAAGAGTATTAAATACAAAATCTTGTGAATAAGTCATTAAATGGTTTATTTAAACATTCCGATTCTGCCCTCATCAATACGGAAACAAGATATGATTCATAAAATGTTATGTGAGTAGGAGACTACTTTAAAAATACCGTTAACAAGTCTTGGGGATAGATCTTTAAGATTGTTCTACAAGTTCTTTTGAGGAAGAATTGCAAGCTTATTAAACTAAAATTTCTGATGAACGCATCTTTAAGCTTGTGAAAATAATCTCAATTGCAACATAAATCCCACTGCAATCCAAAGACATTAATATCAGATCTGTGTGTGGGTACATATAATAATAGGAGGTACATTTCTTCCCGATAAAATCCAACAACAAATTGGAGTGATCTCGCTCATACCCACCAAACTTCCAACGGCATTCTTCTATTAGTGCTTCAAATGGGTTTCCATGTCAACGATAATCATAATCAAATAAATGGGATGTTTTTGATATTTGTGATGAAAATGATTCATATTGTCAGACATTCTGCTATACGGAGAGAAAGAACACACAAGTGTTCGCAGACGTGAAGATCATCGTTTATATTTAGATTAAACTAGACAGGCATAAGCAATAACATACTCATTAGCGATTGTTTTGCTTTAAGAATGGTTCAAATTTTGGTTCCCAGTAACAAGATGGGAATAGAAGGAATGATCCAGATTCAAGTCCAGAACCTCTGTACTCTAGCTAGACAGACGTTCTAACAACTAAACCACCAGGTAACCATCCAAATCCTAAACACTTCAGACAACACTATAGTATTTACAACCCAGCCACCGTATCCCATTGTCAGGCACAGATAACAAGGGTTGAACACATTACCAACTAGGAAATTTAAACCTCTCAAACCATCAAATCTTTGGAACCTCCGAACTCCTGACAGTCCTTCAATCAATGAATCGCGCCATGTGGTCACCGAGGTTACCCAAGTCCAGATCCTCTAGCTATTATCCATATACAAATACACAGCACAGAACCCAGAAACTGGTGTACTGTATTACCCATATACAAATACACAGCACAGAACCCAGAAACTGGTGTACTGTATTAACCATATACAAATACACAGCACAGAACCCAGAAACTGGTGTACTGTATTAACCATATACAAATACACAGCACAGAACCCAGAAACTGGTGTACTGTATTAACCATATACAAATACACAGCACAGAACCCAGAAACTGGTGTACTGTATTAACCATATACAAATACACAGCACAGAACCCAGAAACTGGTGTACTGTATTAACCATATACAAATACACAGCACAGAACCCAGAAACTGGTGTACTGTATTAACCATATACAAATACACAGCACAGAACCCAGAAACTGGTGAACTGTATTAACCATATACAAATACACAGCACAGAACCCAGAAACTGGTGTACTGTATTAACCATATACAAATACACAGCACAGAACCCAGAAACTGGTGTACTGTATTAACCATATACAAATACACAGCACAGAACCCAGAAACTGGTGAACTGTATTAACCATATACAAATACACAGCACAGAACCCAGAAACTGGTGTACTGTATTACCCATATACAAATACACAGCACAGAACCCAGAAACTGGTGAACTGTATTAACCATATACAAATACACAGCACAGAACCTAGAAACTGGTGTACTGTATTACCAATATACAAATTTTTCGCATGCAGAATCTCCCCTATAGATATTTCAACAAGAGTCCCAATGGGCCTGAATCGCTCACCTGGTATTAATCTCCCCCATAGAAATTTGAACAAGAGTCCCAATGGGCCTGAATCGCTCACCTGGTATTAATATCCCACATAGAAATTTCAACAAAAGGCCCAATGGGCCTGATTCGCTCACCTGGTATTAATCTCCCCCAAAGAAATTTCAACAAGAGTCCCAATGGGCCTGAATCGCTCACCTGGTATTAATCTCCCCCATAGAAATTTCAAAAATGTTGGCAAGAGTGGGATCACAGTTCACTATAGTTTAACACATCTGATCCCGTGACCTTAAATGAAGGTCAAAGTATTTTATGATATCAATTTTAACAGCCTATCATAATAGTAAACTACAAGCTACAATTAACTTCACCAGAGCTCATGATTCTATAGAAGAAATTGTTTGAAGGTTTTAACATATTTCACCCCGGCAACTAAGAATTTCAAGGTCATTTATTTGAACACAGTTGACAACACTTTACCAAAGCAAACTACATGAGAAATATCATGAACATTAGGCCTTATGGTTTCAATGAAGAAGGTGTTTAAAGAAAATGAACCAGGTGAGCTACTAAATGATGAAGTTAACCCTTTCATCCCTATGTAACTTTAATACACTCTACCATACATTGATCGCGATAAGTCCATTATAATCTACAGTGGTGAAAGGGTTAATTTATAAATAATGTCTCTTGTTCCTTCGACTAAGCATTCCTGATTTAGATTTGATTTGGTTACCAACGTGTCTGTACACAGAAGGTGTAACAAAAGTTACTATGTATTGATAGAGACATTAAGGGGAGGTAATTACCACACAGAAAAGCTGTTAACTGTTAAAACTGTCTCCATACTTTTATTGTCATTTAAGTACCTTTTTTCTGTACAAGAGACATTTGAGATTAACCACTTAGGCTTCAGCTGATAGCCCTTTGACCACATCTATAAAGATTGACCTGAACAAATCTACAACCAGTAACATGTGTCTAAGGGATATTTTCTGGAGGAAACTTAGAAGATGCATTTGAAAGTAGCTACTTAACTTTATAAATTCTGACAGAAAGTACAGATACTGAAACTTCTCCATATTGATCTGACAAATGTCTGACAGATGACAATGAGGTAACAGTTTGTAATAGGGAAGCTACTTAGTTTGTTACAGATGTAAAACTGGCGTCTAATGCGTTTGTGTTGGCAGAACAGCATGTATTTACGTTTGTTGTTGATGGAGTGTGAGGGAAAATATAAATACTTCTATTTAACCTCTTATAGCGGTGCATGCACCTTTTAATAGAATGAAAAAAAGACTTAGATTGATTTCTGTAAGTATTAGCAAGTGTATTTCTCTCCTGTGTAGGAATTACATTGGCACGGTCCCATTGCTTAATGAACTGTAAAAACAGACAAGGACCATTGAGTACAAGTACAGAAGAGCCAGCAAAGATCTGGTACATGTATAACATATAGGTCTTTATCATATCAGGTACCAAAGATATGATCTTATTAACAGAAATGATTCCCCCACCAAACTTCCTTCTTGATATTTCACTCTGCAGACACAAATGGGGCAAATTCTTCTAGAAAAGCTAGAGATAATAAAACTGTTTTATCATGGTCATGTCCAACTTAAAACATCTCTTTTGCACTTTCATAATCTCTGGCAACAAAAATTACATATTCATATCACAAAATCCTATGCTCTTGTTCAAACCTGACAGCTTAATACAACATGCTTTAAACCTCCACCTCCATTCCCTAACCTATCTCTCATACTCTACCTCCAACTTCCATACCCTAACCTATCTCGCATCCTCTACTTCAAACCTCCAACCCCTACTTCCAACCTCCTCTTCCCTCCTCAAACTGCTCTCTCCCCTCCTTCCTCATCCCTTACCTCCACCTCCTACATCCCATCAAAAACCTCTCTGTCGAACCTTTAATTACCTTAAAACCTTTTCTCCCTTCCATTATAGCCCACCACCTCCAACTCCTACTTCAACCTTGATTTCCTAAATCTAACTGCTCTCTCCCCTCCATCTCAACCTCCTATATCCCATCCGAAAAAACAATATGTTCAACCTCTACCTTAAAACCTTTTCTCTCCCCCATTCTTGCCCCCTACTTTCACCCTTTACTCTCTACTAATCCCACTCCATTCTTCATCCCCAAACCTCTCTCTCCCCTCCATCCCCACCCTGTACATGATCCACTCTCTACTAATCCCACTCCATTCTCCATCCCCACCCTCTACCTGATCCACTCTTTACTAATCCCACTCCATTCTCCATCCCCACACCTCTCTCTCCCCTCCATCCCCACCCTCTACCTGATCCACTCTCTACTAATCCCACTCCATTCTCCATCCCCAAACCTCTCTCTCCTCTCCATCCCCACCCCCTACCTGATCCACTCTCTACTAATCCCACTCCATTCTCCATCCCCAAACCTCTCTCTCCCCTCCATCCCCACACTCTACCTGATCCACTCTCTGCTCATCCCACTCCATTCTCCATCCCCACTCCTCTCTCCCCACCCCCTATCTGATCCACTCTCTACTAATCCCACTCCATTCTCCATCCCCAAACCTCTCCCTCCCCTCCCTCCCCACCCCTACCTGATCCACTCTCTACTAATCCCACTCCATTCTCCATCATTAATTTTCTTTCTCACCTCCATCCCAACCCCTACCTCCACCTCAATCCAAAATTGATTTTCAATGTTGTTTTTTATAGTTATTTTATAAAGCATGTACACTCTAACATCTGGCAATTTCTATCATCAGATTTAGTAAGAAACACACTGTTCCACCAGTATGTTCACTACAAGCTAATTCATTGGGTTGCGACAGATGTTCCCTAAACCGGAAATAAGTCAATATCTTAACACTCTACCAGAGAAAAAACTATGACGATCTTGTAAAGGAATTACAATAATGATTATTTTACCTTAGTTTTACAACTTTCCTTAAAATCAGTTTTTATAGTTATTACAACTCTCTTCATGTACCTGTACCATAAAACCAACCCATCATTTCAGATTTTCACAAGTTAGCATCTGACATGTTTAAAACAAAATTCAGATCCAGGCCATTTAAGCTTTTGAATTCTTTGGTAAGGACTGGAAATGCACAAATATAACTGCCAGAGTATTTTTTTGTTTACTGTAATTTGTCTTGAGGATAAATGTTACCTAAGTCATTACATCAGAAATTTGTGTTTAAAGTTACCTCCCTTGAAATCTTTTAAATAGCACTATCTGTTCTAATTTAGAAATTCAGTGCCATCATTGTCATTTATCTTTTAAAGGTGTCATTATTAAATTAAATATGTTCAAATATCATTCATATATATATATATCTATGAACAAATTTCATGTGTTATTTAGGATGGAACTCTTGCAAATGCAGTTCATATAACGGTAGAGTAACATAAACCATGCTTACCCAACCAGAAAACGGTCATTAATGACCAAGCTAGCTTGTATTAACGTGTCTCCAACACAACTCACAGGCTATCTCGCCAGCTAAACACAGCTTTGTGGTATTCTTCATTAAATCTTTTAGAAAATGTGATAACTTTTTGTCATTCTTTCTTAAATCTTCCAGAAATGCTACAAAGCGCACCTTTCTCACAAACAAACCCTGCTCGCTACAACTTGTAAAGAGCACAGCTATTCTGAAACTGTTTCATACTTTAAAAAACGATCTTCTCCTTGCAAATGGACAATGCTTAAGCTGCTGTCATTCTCTCAGCAGGGCACAAGGGCCCTGATAAAACAGGCATCATTTATCGGTTTTTCTGCTTTTAAAAGATGCCATTTTTTCCACCTTGTACAGAATTATCAGAGTGACAGACGTTTATGGAGATCCTTTGTGTTGATCATGGTTATGCCTCTCATTGAAAAACTCAATATTTCTCTCAAAAACAAAGTTATCAGAAGTCTTATGAAACCAAGAAATTCCAAAGTTAAACTACAACATAAAAAAATAATTTATCAACATTTTTGTGAAATCAAGAATGAATTTCCAATAAATCTTTCACACATAAATATAACTTCTTATTTGAGTATAAGTACCTAAACAAGAGTCGCCCATAGGTTATTTAGTCACAAAAGACGCACCATCGTTCAAGATGTATATTTCAACCTATAGGTAAGTTGTCTCAGTTGACAGAACAGTTAAAACTGTACTCACCTCTTCTGACAACTGCAATCAAAAACAGATCGCTAGGATAGTTACACAATAGGATTCCTCTCGGAAACACTTCTAAACAGTGTGTGTCGAACAGTTTATCGTAACTGTCGCCTACTCTGCTGGTGGACTAGCCATTGATCTGTGGCCACTAAAACCAGACAATATCCTCACAGAATCCCGACAGTATCACACTGATCCATTTAAACCTAACACTGTGGGTTACTGTAACATCATCCATTGACTCCAGATACCTTGTTTTATCCTCTCATTGAAATACGGTGAAATATGCACAGCCCAGTACACAACTACCTGCAATACAAGGTCAACCTATTTTGTACGGAGCTCATGAGACAAACGTTTGCGCTGAAGCACAGAACAGAAAGTTTGTCTTCATACCAGAGGCCCTGAACGATTTCTACACAAAATTTTCCGCTTTGAACTTATAAAATATTACACATACAATAGCTATGTTTACAGTTTAACTTAGACACAGTAAGTACAGTAAGGTGTATTGGTTTAGCCGATCTCAGCTAAGCATGTTGTAAAACCAATTACATGTTATAACTTCGCAAATAAATCAAGCCTAGATCTACACTTCAAAATAATTACAGTATGTCCAATCAGCAGCAGAAATGTGTTCAAAAACTTGTGATGCCAGTAAATAATTACAGTATGTCCAATCAGCAGCAGAAATATATTCAAAAACTTGTAATGCCAGTAAATAATTACAGTATGTCCAATCAGCAGCAGAAATATGTTCAAAAACTTGTGATGCCAGTAAATAATTCTGCAAAAACCGAAAAGCAAATTTTAATTGATTTCAGTAAATTTTAATAAATATTAATTTCTAAACCTTTCAATCAATGAAATAATATAAGATTACTAGTCGTTTTTAGTATAAAATCAGACTTTTTTTTCATATCTATATCTGATGTAAAAAGGAAAAGAAACATAAAAATACTGTCCATTTCATACACCACACTAAATTTTAAATAAAGTAATAAAACTCATTTCAGCATTAATAAAAAATATTTCAAAATTGATTCCAACTGTTTAAAGAGCCAGTGAACATAACCAGCAATGAAAGAATGCAAATGTACGGTGAGTAGATTGACACCCACTTCAGCCCCAGATACACAGGGGCCATACACTGGTCAGTACCTAATAAACAACCCCCACTTCCAGGCACACCTTTTGTAAGCCTATTAGACATGGACTATTTACATGTAGAAGTTTTTAAAGCTACAATATCTGGTCACCAATACACACATATTAACACAGGTTTGTCTACTACCATATTAACCCTAATCAGCACCCAGACACCTTTATATAGTTACTATACCATATATCAACCCTAAACAACACCCTGACAATTTTATATAGTTGCTATACCGTATCAACCCTAATCAACACCCAGACACCTTTATATAGTTACAACCTTATCAACCCTAATCAGCACCCAGGCACCTTTATATAGTTACGACCATATCAACCCTAATCAGCACCAGACACCTTTATATAGTTACAACCATATCAACCCTAATCAGCACCCAGACACCTTTATATAGTTACAACCATATCAACCCTAATCAGCACCAGACACCTTGATATAGTTACTACCGTATCAACCCATATCAGCACCCAGGCACTTCTCTGTTGATTGTTTAACCAGGTGGGGAAGGGAGTAGGCTCTGTCCCCAGGACATACCTGCTATATAGGCTGTGTCCCCAGGCCAGGACATACCTGCTATATAGGCTCTGTCCCCAGGACATACCTGCTATATAGGATCTGTCCCCAGGACATACCTGCTATAAAGGCTCTGTCCCCAGGACATACCTGCTATGGTATTTCAGTGATCACGAGGAAGCACTCTAATGTCAGCGTCAGGTCTGTGCTATTTAAAAGAGGCAAAGGACCACTTCCAACACACCCTTATGTTACATGCATGGAGGTACATCTTTGGATGAACTAAGCTTTGAATAGGTACATACTAAACCCAACAAAACCAAGCACTCAGTCACCTTTATATAGTACTACTGTATCAACCCATATTAGTGCTCTTGAACCTATGTAAGTGAATTATATCTATTTAGGTCAATGGACAAAATATGTTATAGCTTGCACTAATGTTTTCATACCATAAGCTCTTGTATCTCAACAGCTCGTAAAGCTTAAGTGCACAATGTAACTTCTTCCTTTGTCAATTAACTCAATTTTTATGTAAAATGAAAACAGTACAAAACCTCTGTATCTACACTAACCAATCAAGAAAGTCCTCACTGCCCTTTGACCCCTGATCCCTATAAAGAAATGTTCTTCTGATGACCTTTTTGAAAAAACACTCTCTCCTGTAGATTCTCAATTTTATTAGTCGGTTATAGTACTATTAGGTATACGCTGTGTCTAGGATTCGCAGTGAGATTTATCCCATCCTTTAAAGAGGCCCAAGAGACCTGTTTCTTTACTGAACTGCAGACAAAGAACTGCAAAATTACCTAATACACAATTTCACATTTTGCTTATAACACATTTATACAAGAAAGTATCACCCAATCCAAAGCCTCATATGTATCATATTTGAATTGACTCACAAATGCAAATAAAAAAATGACCAGGGCTTTTATTACCCTATATCTGGTATGTTTACTGTACACAAAAAACTTAATATGATAGACCTAGTGAAAGGGCCACACTACAATAAAAGTTGGCGTCTTTGTATTCCTTCCAACCTCGGGTTGGTATATTTTATGGACTACAGGCAGTGTATATCCTAACGGTGACTATTAAATGATTCTGACCGCCTCGTTCGGCTGCCGTAAAGGTGTTTGTTGAAGGTAACAGTTGATTCTAATTATCAAAGTAAGACAGCAGGGAAGGATCCCCTAAGAATGTCTAACAAGTCCACACGTAGTTTATAGTTCAGTTTCAGGAGGAGACTTTATGGTATACAAGAGCTCTCTTAAAAGTCAATAAATATAAAAAAAATGAAAGTCGGCATCCACGCAAAAGAAGATGTCAGGAGTTGCTATCCTTTTTCACTTCTCAAAGCAATGAGAATAACTTATATTCAAGCCCCCGATAGTCTACTGGAAATAACGTGGTGAAGAGTAGACATTTCAAGGATACTGGTGAAATGTAAGATGATAACAAAAAAAATGCATAGTCTATTTTTTCTCTTTTTTACCGATGAAAAAACATTATAACACCTCAGGCAATGCTGCTTGGACCAATGATTGCCTTCCTTTCCTCAAATTTGATCAGCATGTAAAAAATGAAATATCTCTTTAAAGTGAAAAGTAATTGTCTCTAAACGGAATGCCAGACAACATATCTCCTTAGACTGGCTGTTGTCTCTAGAATATTGAATTATTCAGAAAAAATATACCACTCTAATAGTTAGGATGTCTAATCCTACTCAGTTTCAAACTAATATAAGAAAACTATTAACCTAGCTTGTAGAAAATTGCAACAAGGGCTGGGAGCCAGTCCAATAGGTCCTTTTCAGAAGCAATATCTGTGAGGATGCAGGTGCCTGTCAGGGTTTAGTAGATTCAAGGGTTGAATTAAAGTAACACTACAGCCTGAAACCAAGGTATTGTCTCATCTACTGAAAGCCTGACCAGCTTACAGCAACAGCTAAACTGTGTATATAATACAGTATACAAACATATCAAAATTCCTAACTATATATACAAACAGATGGATTAAGAATGATTGTCTCAGACACAAAAAATAACTCCAAAACTTTCATAAATTACCAGATATTTCTGAAAAAAATGCTTGTTGAATTTTTGCATCAACCACTTGTGAACAATTCTTGCTTGTAATAATTTGGCTCAGGTGCAATGTTGTTTTTTTTAACTTAGTTACTTGGTGATAGGTTCTAACCTCTGTGACGTAATTCACAGTCGAAGTCTTATACTTCCCTTTGGAGACGATGATCTGTACTATCTAGTGCTCCTAGTGACGCCAGGGTCAACTTGATTGAACATCAAATTAGACTTATTAGATAATTGGCCTGACGTGGTTTATCAGGGGAACACTACCAGTAGTACTGGACCCGGAACAAGTCTCTATTCTATTGTTATGAAGTTAAATAAAAATGTCTACAACTATAACACGTTAGACTAGCTACCAAACCCTTTGTTTTTATGAAGAATTTCTCGACTGCATCTTACTACTAGCTTATCTCCCCCTAGTTTAGAACTTGGACATCCAAGTGATCAAAATTATTAGTTTTTTTTTTCTTTCTTAATAATTCAATATTCTAGAGACTGGGGCGAGTCTAATTACACATACTTGAACTGGTTTTTGTAAAAACAGAGTTCTGTTAAAATGTGTACTTGTTACTTCCTTCTTATCATAATGTTCAAGGTGACCATGAGAATGGACAGTGTTAGTGAGCGCCACACCAGAGCCACATGTGGGCCAGGAAAGGGAGGACAGTGTTACTGAGCACCACACATGAGCCACATGTGGGCCAGGAAATAGACGATGACATTGTCAGTGGTGGCAATGATGATGACAGTGGTAGTTTTTTAGGTACAGTTGTGGGATCGCACAACGTTACACGATGTGCGGTGTGCGCACAATTTGAGCACGGTGTGTGAACGATGTGTGCACGATGTGCGAACAATAAAAAGTTGGACGATGATTGCTTGCGCACATTTGTGTGCACGGTGGACGAACGTTGTGTGATAACAATCGTGGTTGGTGTAAATTGAGGAATGCCTTAACGTTATATACGGTTTTGTATTTAAACATATAAACTTGATTTTTACGTATGTTTCTATATTTTACCTACATCTATAAGCTTTTTTTTAAACGACCTTAATCAGCACATGTGAAATCACAACACAGTCCCGTATACAGGTAAACATAGCCACTTTGTACGCATGTACCTGGACCGTAGTTTCCCCCCGCCCGGGGCGCTTACGTATTCCGTCGGGTAGGGCCAGGGGTATGAAAACACAGGTGAAGGGGAGCTATAGGCTAACTGAATGCAAATAACAAATACTAAACGTCCAGTTGTGTTTTCATTACGGTCATACGGTATCGCATATCAGCTCTATGTGTCAGGTACAGGCCAGGTAAAACTCCGGTCACTCATCAAATTGTTATTTACCTGTTCTGTTACTTTGGAGCAAAACCCATTCTTGACAGTCTAACAGTCACTGTAATGCTGTGTTACACGCATTGTAAAACTGTACATAATCTTCATTACTGTGATGATAAATGACAGTAATACATACATTTTTCATAATTGCATACAAGCTTTCCGCATTTTTTGAATTCCGTAATATTGATCTACAAATTGTACCCAATCGTACAGTTGTGCGGAGAGAAGCGCACAACTGGGCGAACGATTGTTAAATCGCACAGTTGTGCGGAGAGAAGTGCACAAGTGGGCGAACGATTGTTAAATCGCACAGTTGTGCGGAGAAAAGCGCACAACTGGGCGAACGATTGTTAAATCGCACAGTTGTGCGGAGAGAAGCGCACAACTGGGCGAACGATTGTTAAATCGCCCAGTTGTGCACACCAATGTGAGGACTGTGTGTGAACGATGTATGCACGATGTGTGCACGCTATTTTTGGTGCGTGGTGTGGCCACACAACTGTAGTTTAAAAATTAAGCTAGCATCATTACATTTAAGATAGAAGATATTCTATAAAAGATATGAATTAGAAATACATTTTTAATTCATAGAAATCAAAACATTTGTACCACATGTGAAAAGTACAATGTCAATTTCGCACATGTTCCTATAATGACATCAATGACGGGCATATACATGTATATATATAATGTCTTGTATAATAATTAGAGATCATCACATAAAAGCTATCAGACATCTAGTCCCCCCC